>NW_024412377.1:60671089-60843374 GCF_014898765.1 Herpailurus yagouaroundi
GGGGGAGGAGGAGGAGGTGGGGGAGGAGATGGGCTCCCTTTCAATGGTCCCTTGTGCTTTATCAAGGGTAAGTGGAGGCCACTCTGTGACTCTGCTGGTCACAGAGAAGTAAGAAGGACAGTATAAAAAGAAAGGCAGGCAGAAAGGGCAGAGAGGGAGGAAGCGGAGTAGGACGAAAGTACCAGATCCCATAGAACACAGGAAGAGGAGACGTCCGTCCAGGAACAGTCCCTCTGTGTGTCCTATATTGTGGCAGGTGCTCCTGTGGCGTTCACAGGCTTATAATACAAATGCATTTGTTTGCCTCAGCTCCCCCAGGAAGAACTTGAGAGAGCTTTCTCTCTCTCTTCCAGGCCCTCCCACAATGGAAGCCTTGCTCCCTCGACTCTGATTCCAGAGGGTACACTGGTGCCTCCCAGCAGAACACATTCCCAGGCCCAGAACAGGAGAAGCCTTTTTGCTCAGCTCTGTCCTCTCCTACGGCCTCATCTCCAGCTCTCCACCTATGTCACTGCCTGCCTGTCCTCTGTCCCCGTGTCAGCCCCTCCCCCAGGGCACCCAGCGCACATTCACACTCTCCCTCTGGCTCTTGCTCTGCTTTTCATCCTTCTTTTTAAACTTTTTTTTAATGTTTATTTATTTTTTGAGAGAGAGACAGAGTGTGAGTGGGGGAGGGGCAGAGAGAGAGGGAGACACAGAATCCAAAGCAGGCTCCAGGCTCTGAGCTGTCAGCGCAGAGCCCGACGTGGGGCTTGAACTCATGGACCCCGAGATCATGACCTGAGCTGAAGCTGGTGCTTAACCGACTGAGCCACCCAGGCACCCCTGCTTTTCATCCTTCTTTAAAGGATGTCCCACTTCTAAGGGTCTTCCTCCTTGAACCAAGAGCCAAACCTCTGGAAGGTCTGTCCTCGTAACTTGAAAAGCCAGGTGTGGGTCCTGGGACTCAGGAAGGTGCCTTTTGCCACCATCTCGGGCCTCAGGAGAGAATCACGTGTGGGTGGGAAGCAAAAGTTGGAGGGCCTGGCGTGGTTTCCCCGCTTCTCAGCCTTGGACCCCCCGATAATTTTTTTTTTTTTTTAAATTTTTTTTTTCCAACGTTTATTTTTTTTATTTTTGGGACAGAGAGAGACAGAGCATGAACGGGGGAGGGGCAGAGAGAGAGGGAGACACAGAATCGGAAACAGGCTCCAGGCTCCGAGCCATCAGCCCAGAGCCTGACGCGGGGCTCGAACTCACGGACCGCGAGATCGTGACCTGGCTGAAGTCGGACGCTTAACCGACTGCGCCACCCAGGCGCCCCGAACCCCCCGATAATTTTACATGTAGTATTTTACTTGGGCTTCACAATTATTTTGTGGTAGGCAAATTAAATTATTCCCATTTTTACCACCCAAGAAAGTGAGGCGCTGAGAGAGGCACCTGTCAAGGGCTACGTGAGCAGTTTTACTGTGGGGCTGATCTAGGAAGTCAAGTTTCTGTACTTGCTTTCGGGGAGAAGGAGTGACGTCAGTGGAGAGGAGGCCCTTCTCATGTGGGGAGGACTGGCTACCTGGTCAGGGAGGAGCCAATGAATGTGAGAGGGAAGGAGAAGGGCAGACAGCCTGTCATCCTGGCAATTCTGCTGAGGCTTGGTCACATTCTTTAAGGAGCACAAGAAGGCCTATTTACCGCTGGGTCCCTCCCTCCGGCCTGCCTCCGTCCTCTTTCCCTGTCCGCTGTGTCTTAGGTATGCTGTCTCTGCTATGAGGAGACCGACAGCTTCATCAGGAGGGTGGACGAATAAACAGGTATTACCGCATCACCCCTCTGATGGGATCTCAGCTTTTTCCCAGCCTAATTCCACTATCGGTAATGGGTACAGTGGGAACTCATGATATAAAGAGACTCATCCAACACCTATCTGTTGCATACACCGTGACCCCCCCTCACTCCCTTCTCCTTATCTTTTAGTTTATACTACGGATTTAAATATAAAATTCATAAAATTTTAAAAATAAACTCCAAACAGGCATCATCAGATTTTAACCTGTCTTCTACTGATTTAACCAGATAATGCTCAGCTATGCCATGGGTCTTAAGCCCATCCCTATAAGGGAAGCTTTGTTGTTTTATTTAAAAACTCTCCTCCATTACAGCATCCAGGGTGTCTCTGGGAGAAACTGTCCAAGAGAGTAGCTGATACTGTATTTGCAGACAAAGCCTTCCTCACCATAATCTGCCTTCTTACAAATCCATTTAATAGAGTTTTCTTTTTTCTTTTTTTTTAAGCATGGGAGAAGAAAATCAAGATATTCAGAGGAGCATAATCTTGTTTTGGTCTGCTGTACATAAACACAATTTCTTTCCCATAGCCCTTCAGGGTAATGATTATGGCAAATGAACCTATGTACAAGGGAATGAAACAAATCAGCATTGAATATCTATATGCATCCAGGGCACCACCAGGCAGCTTACATGGGCTGCCTCCTTTATAACCCAGCAGTGCCTGAGAGTTAGTTCGTTTCCCTTCTACAGATGAGACAGGCACAGAGGGTTGATGGGATTTCCCCCAGGTCCTATGGCTGGTGGGAGGCAGAGCCCACTTTGGAATGTGGCTCTCCCTTGCTCCAAAGTCCATGCCTTTCTAGTCTCTAATCCTCCCCCTTTCATAGGATAGAATGATTAGTAAAAACAGAATGGTACTCATTGGGATTTTCCATAAAATAACAGGAATAGCTAACATTTCTTCAAGGCATATTATTATTTCCTCTAACCTTCCCACTAACTCTTTGAGGTAGGCTTTATTATTATCCCCATTTTACAGATGAGGAAGCTGAGGCTCAGGGAACTCAGATAACTTGTCCACAGACTCACAGCTGGTGAATGGAAGAATTGGGTCTCAAGTAGTCAGACCTCAGAGCCTGTACTTTTACTCACTAAGCTCTTCTGTCTGCCTGTTCATACCTAAAATTATAACCTTTAAAAGAGTGAGTCGCACGGTCACATTCCTTTATTTTAGAGACTGGGAAAGTGAGAGTAGACCAGGGACTCTTCCCAGGCACAGAGCTCATTAGAAGTAGAACTGGGATTGGTGCTTCTTATACACGTCTGCCAAGAGGGACAGTCACGCTTAGAATCACCACATCAGGGCAGCAGGGACCTTCCCTAGATGCCTCCCTCACTACTCCCCATTCACCTTCGTGTTCCATGGACAGGTCCATAGCTTGTCTGGGGCACACATGCACACGTTGGAGAGGGATTTTGTTCCAGTTTTCAAATAGCTAAAGAAATACCCCAGCCCTACCACACCCGCAGCGTGTGAGTGTTTACAATCACTAACCGAAAACCACTTCTCACCCCACCTCCTTCTCCAGGCACTCAGGCATAGCTCCAGACATCCACTGAGCTCAGCCTTAAGATAAAAAGGATCTTCCAAGCTGAAAGGGCCTTCCTTATCTCTTTCCTTCCACCACTCTGATTAAATCCCCTCTGGCCTGATCCCTGCGTCTTCAGGGGCCACAGCCCTCGCTGAGGCTCCTATCTTGTTAGCAGGGTCATGTCCATCACCCCCTAGCTGGCTGTCATGCCACAGGCTGGGCCCTCCATCTTTCACACTGGCTAGGCTAGAGAAAGCCAAGACACCAGCTTTACCTTCGCGTTCTCCCTGTTGCACTCGCCTCCACACCCCTCCTAGGCTCCTTAGGATAGCTCACAGGACCCTTCTAAACTGTGACTAGTCACTGCAGCCTCTTTGTTTTGTGTGCCCCATGTGCATGCCCCAGTTGCTCTGGCCCACTTGTAGATTCATTAAACTCCCTGGTGCCTGTGCCTTTGCAATATAGTCCCCATTCCTAGAACGTCCTTCAACCCATTCTTTATCTGACCATTCCTGGTGTATGTCAAGACCCAACTTAGCTTTCCTGCCTTCCCAAAGTCTTCCCCGAATGCCAAGGGGAAAACAACTCCTGCCCTCCTACTCCCAGTGAACGTGCCCATGCATGTGCCCCAGCACTGTTAATCAATCATGGTATGATTGCTTTGTATATCTGACCCTCCCACTAGAATGTGAGTGTCCTGCAGTGGGGATTCTGTCCCTTATGTATCTATAGCCTGAGTAATTAACAAGGGTCTGACGTTAAATCGGCGTCTAGTAGCGGTTCATTAAATGAGTGAAGTATTAGTGTTGCATGGGGACCAGGAGATGCAAACCCAACTGCTCTCAAGGACCAGGTATATATATATATTTTATATATATAATATAAATATTGCACAAAATACATATTGTATAAATATATACAAAATACATAGTGTATAAATATATACTATATATATTGTATAAATATATACTATATATATTATATAAATATATTGCATAAATATATTTTATTACATATGTTTATTATGTATACTAAGAATATATTACATAAAACGGAGATTTCTAGTGCCTTTTGATAAGTTCAAAGATGGGACATCATCAGGTCCATACGGACTGGCACGGAGTGGCTGCAGCTCTCTCGGGAGGGAAAATATTCCGATTTTCCACAATCTCCACCACTCCCTAATTCTTCACCGACAACGCGGCTTAGTGCTGATGACCTCTTTTGACACCATAATTGTGCTATTATGTTTGTGATAGTGGAGAAATATTTCTTCATACCCATATTCTATTCAAAGGTGGTAAAATGAAGGAGAAATTGATAGGACTTTGTATGGCTCAAGACGGCCCATTTTACACATTTATATCACCTGCCTGGCTCGGGTAAGCTTTTGAGTCCGGAAGACCCCTGCTAGAGGGATGAAAACACACGACACAAAGCGTGTGATGCATCTTCTCCCGTCTGCACCCACCCCAGACCTCAGTAACGCGTCACGCTCTCCCTTCCTCAGGATTCTTCTCAGTACAGTGGCCCCGGCAGCCATTCCCAAGCAACAGGTAGCGACAGACAGAATGATGTCCGTTGCCGCTCTTCATCGGGTCCAACTCTCTCATGGCCAAGAGCTGGAGACTGTGGTCCAGAAAACTTAAGCAATCACTGATCTGATGATGATGCCCTCGTGGAACGGATCTCATGACGCCGGTGCCCAAGCCACCCCACAGGGAGAGAGGAAATGAAGACGTGGCTCACAGTCAGGCTTGG
This sequence comes from Herpailurus yagouaroundi, assembly GCF_014898765.1. NCBI lineage: Eukaryota > Metazoa > Chordata > Mammalia > Carnivora > Felidae > Herpailurus > Herpailurus yagouaroundi. The sequence continues at coordinate 60,676,210 of NW_024412377.1, forward strand.
CTTTGGCAAGAGCTGCCAACACACCAACTGGGCTGGATCTGTTACTTTCTTTTTTCTTTCAACTTATCACGTATCACTTCTCTCTCCTGTGCCCCGCACTTGCCTCTATAGCCTTCCTGTTCACTTTCCTAGGTCAAACCAACCGTGACAGATTAACTGACTCAGCTATCCCTGGGCTACGACCCATTCCAGCCTCGGTTCCCCAAAACACTCAAGGAATCGGGGGGAGTACTTACGGCACCCGGAGCTTAGGGAACTTCTGGATGTCATTTTCTGTCAGGTTCTGAAACGAAGACACGGGCAGGTTACAACCCACAGGAGGGGCCTTGGGCCAGGTGAGGAGAGGGAGGTGTGAAACAGGGAGTCGTGGGCCTTCAGCTGAGTGAAGGGTACACCTCCCCCACCTACCCAAAGCCCAGCTTCCAGATGTTGTGTAAAAACCTGTGGGCCTGGTGTTGCTGCATCTACGTTTTCAAAGGGAATCCCCAACTCTGGATTTTAGGTGAAATTTCCTGAGTTCGAAATATCGACAAATAACTTTACACACTTGATCTTAGCCAAAAGGCCGAGAAGCGATCGACAAATAACTTTAAATGAAGCAAACAACCACGCACCGTGAGAGCTAAACTGTGAAGCCAAACCACTCGTCTCGTGAGCCGAATTTGGCCACCCTGTGACCTCTTGCCTAGGCTCTTACCCCAGACTTCAGGGTCCCTCTCAGTTTCCATATGCAGGAGCTGTGAGAAGCCAGCCTGGAGAAGGAATCTGTGCCCTGATACCAGCAAAAGCCTCTCTCATCAGGGTTAGTGGTAGGATTCAATAAAGAGGCTTTCCTGAGGGAACAGAGAAGGGAAAGGAGAAAGGAACTCATATTTGTGAAGAACTGACTCTGGGCCTCTGCCTTGCTGGCACCTCGATTAATCTTCACATCAGTCCTGTGATTTAGGAAGTATCAGCATCCCCATTTTATAGGTGAGAAAGCTGAGGCCCTGGGATGTTGAGGGAATTTTAGCTTGTGGGTGATGGAGCTGAGACTGGAACCTTGCCCTGTGATATCTGTGATCGATTTTCTCCCTGCAAATTTCTCTCTTCCCACATCTGATCCCTTTGAGGGACCCGCTGGCCCATGCTGGAGGGGAGGAGGGGGGAAGGGTAAGAGAAGAAGGTGTCCTGGAGGGAGGAGGAGAGGCAGGGTGCCGATACTGGAAACAGAAAAGAGGTGAGCACACTTTCCATGGGATGAATGCTGAGGCCGAGAAGGGCGTCCACTGGCATTCTAACTGAGGCTAGAGAACCGGGTGGTTACGGTAGAGGCTCTGAGTCAGGCTGGATTTGCATCTTGGTTCATCCACTTAACAGCTGTCTGATTTGGGGCACACACTTAGGCTCACTGAGCCTCAGTTTCCTTCTCTGTAAAATAGGAATCATTATACTAATAAGAGCCACCTTTCAGGGGTGGTGAGCACTGAATGAGATGATGCGTGTCAGGTGCTTGGCTCAGTGCTTGACACGCCCTATATGAATAATAAACCTAATGTGAATAATTTGTGTGAAAATAAATAATAATTAGCTGGGGTCTGGCTGGCTCTTGGAGGTTTTTGCTTCTTCTGCTCTGGGCTGGGAGCCTGGCAGGTTGTTTGCCGCCTATGGGTAAGCATTGGGCACGCTCCCCTTTGAGCCCAGTGGCACAGGGCCTGGGGCATCTTAGCAATGTGTTTATTGGGCTCATCTGCTCCAGCTCTCGGACCCAGGCCCCTCAGTAGACCTGGCAGTAGGGTTGGGGCCGGAGTTTGCCCAGAGTCCTGAGACAATCAGGCTTGTTTTTTTTCTTTGCAAGTTTTTATTTAAATTCTAGTTAGTTAACATACAGTGTAATATGTAAATTCAGAAGTAGAATTTAGTGATTCATTCCTTACATATAACACCTGGTGCTCAACAGGACAAGTGCCCTCCTTAATACCCATCACCTAGTTAGCCCATCCCCCACCCGCCTCCCTCCATCAACCCTCAGTTTGTTCTCTATCATTAAGAGCCTCTTATGGTGTGCTTCCCTCTTTCTTTGGTCCTTTCCCTTATGTTCATCTGTTTTGTTTCTTAAATTCCACATATGAGTGAAATCGTATGATATTTGTCTTTCTCTGACTTACTCTGCTTAGCATAATACACTCTAGCTCTCATCCACATAGTTGTAAAGGGCAATATTTCATTCCTTCTCGTGGCTGAGTAATATTCCATTGCATATATATACCACAAATTCTTTATCGATTCCTCACTCAGTGGACATTTGGGCTCTTTCCATAGTTTGGCTATTGTTGATAATGCTACTATAAACATCTTTTTGAGGAAATTCCATACTGCTTTCCAGAGTGGTTGCACCAGAGGCTTTTGGTCAAGCTTCTTAACTTCTCTCTCTTTTTTAATTTTAATATCCCATAGGTGCCTGGGTGGCTCAGTTGGTTAAGCCTCGACTTTGGCTCAGGTCATGATGTCACGGTGTGTGGGTTTGAGCCCCGCATTGGGCTCTGTGCTGACAGCTCAGGGCCCAGAGCCTGCTTCGGATTCTGTGTCTACCTCTCTCTCTGCCCCTCCCTCCCCTGTGCTCTGTCTCTCAAAAATGAATGAATGTTAATTTTTTTTTTAATTTAAATTTTAACATCCCCTGTGCATTGGCTTCTCCTCCCTCTCAGGGATGTGCCAAGACACATGTTCAGAGCGGCACGCAGAATACAGGACTTCCTGGGGGTCACCAGAGAGCTGGGGGCTGACCACTGACTGGCCAACGTGAGGATGTAAGCTGAGGGGATCTGAGGAAGAATGTGAAGGAGAAGGTGGATGTGAGCATGGCTGGAGACACAGAGGAACAGGATATCAGGAAAGAGAAAGGCCTTTAGAACAAGGACAGAAACTGGGCGGAAAGATGAGAGATATTTAAACAGGATTTTCAGAGAGTTCTGCTGCGTGATGTAACCCCTCCTCTACCTCCTTCTAAAGCTTTCAGCAACTCTGGGTTACCTGTATGATCACTTATGGTCTTGCAGGAGTGTGATTATGCGGTGAGTGTGTCCTCACCATGGCCCCTGCCTGGGGAGGCGACGTGTGGACACTCCTGCCCGCCTGCCCAGTATCCCCTCTCTCTTGCTCCCTTACTGACTGGACCTGGATTTTGTTAGGGGCAGTAAATGTGCTGAGTCCAAAATATTTAACATCCTACACTTCTTTGGAGGTGGCAGAAGTCACAGGACTCAGTTGTGGCCCGTGAGATATAACCCGAAGTCTAGGGGGTGGAACTTCCAGAAAAGTTACTAGTTTCCTGAAAGCAAGGGGAGGCGTTCCCCACACACTTCTGTGCCTTCTACTCTTTGCCCTCCCCCACTCCATCCTGCCTGGAGTGTGGATGTCAGGTCTAGAGGTGGCATAGCCAACTTACAACCAGTAGGACAGAAGCCACAAGCTTTTTCCATGACTAGAAGGGGCCTGTGTTCTGGGTGACTTCTTTCAGCAACTCACCGGCCCCGAGAGCCTACTCTAGATTCTTTATCACTTGAGAAAGATAAAGCCCTGTTTGGTTAAGCCACTGTGGTCAGGTTTCTGTTACAGGCAGCCACCGCCTTCCCAACTGACATGGGTTCCTAACAAATTTCATCCTCTTCCTCTACCTTCTGAAAACATGGCACCCCTTTCCCCACCAGACAAGGTCCTACTCTTCTCACTGGGGAACCAAAATGGCAGCAAAACAGATTCAAGGGACCTACTAGCTCCAACAGTGAAGAGAGAGACAGAGAGACAGAGAGACTATGGCCTTCCACTTTTGCCTTCAGTAGCAGAATGGTCCTGGATATTATAAAACCAGGAAAGATATATGAGAAATTAGGACTCCGATCAGAGCTCACACTGTACCCAGAGCACCTGGGGTAGAGGGTGGGTATCAGCAGAAGCTGTCTCTAAATACCCCAGTTATGGGACCAGGAACCAGCTTCTGCTCCTTGCTCTGCTGATTCCTAGTCCCCTTCTTTCCACTTCCTCCTGCTCCCACAATAAACAGAACAGCTGTCTCCAGGGACTGACAGGTCCTGGATATGAAAGCAGAGGAGACAGAACTGCTCAGATACTCTCTCTCAGCCACGGAAACAACCCTGTCCTAGTAGGCCTACAGTTAACACAGGGAGTGTTGCAGGGACTGGAAGGGACTGTCACCCACCATTACCCAGTCCAACGTGCTCATGCTCATGCTCATGCTTGAGAGGAGAGAGGCTCAGAAAAGTCAAGTGCTTGCTCAAGGTGACCCAGAGCATCAGGGCTGTAAGCAGGACCAACCTCAAAGATGTGTTACTCCCTTCCACTCACACTGATAAGTCTCAATCTCAGTTCTCAGTGCTGAAGGCACCAGAAGGAAATACTTACATATAGTACTAGTGTGCAAAAGTGACAACAGAACCCCAGGTATTCCATGGTTCAAAGCTCAGTATGAAGAAATAACATTGTTAAAAACTCATACAGTATTGGGGCGCCTGGGTGGCTCAGTTGTTTAAGCATCTGACCTTGGCTCAGGTCATGATCTCACAGTTTGTGGGTTCAAGCCCCAAGTCAGGCTCTGTGCTGACAGCTCAGAGCCTGGAGCCTGATTCAGATTCTGTGTCTCCCTCTCTCTCTGCCCCTCCCTGGCTCGCACTCTGTCTCTCAAAAATAAATAAACATTAAAAAATTTTTTAAAAACCCTCATGTAATGTTAGAGTAAATTAAATGTGTACTTTAGTCCAATTACTAGGTATGTGACTTAGAAAATTCACATCACACCTCTGTACACATTCACATCACACCTCTGTACATGTTTCCTCAGTTGCAAAGGGGGTGGTTAGAGCCTTCCAAAAGATACTTTTTTGCTGTAAAACCAGCTTCTGGAAAGCAGAAATCACATCTTAGCCACCTCTATATTCTCAGAACGTGGCATGGTCCAGTATGTAAAGGGAACCGAAGAAAATGCTTGTGAAGTAAATGAGTGGGTGAATGCATGCATGATTTAGGTGAAGCAGTGCGTAAATATGTCTTACATGGCACATGAAAGCAAAACTCAGACCAACAGGGCACAGTTTGGTCTCTGCATGAAACTTAAGAGCTGCCTAGAAAGGGCAGATGACCATGCATAGTAGTGAGCTCACCATCACTAAAAGAATTCAAGCAGATGTTAGTGGCAGGGAGGCAATATAGGAAACGGATTGGAGTGCTGAGTGGAAAGCCAGAGCACGTGACCTCTCTGGCCCCTTCTAACCCTGAAGTCTCATGGCCCAGTCCCCTCACTGCTACTGACCACGCCTTGTGAAGAAACACAACTTACCTTGCCCCCCTCACTCCAAATCCAAATTGGGAACATCTACCCATGAGACCTTTGAAGTCTCGTTCCCGCTTCTTTTTGAAGGGTGAGGAAACATGAGATGGGAAGGGCTGGATTGGTACAGTCGGGTCTATCTTGCCTATAGACAAAGGTGCATTTCAAGAGAAATGCTCAGACCACCTTCCGGCAACTCGCTACTTGTCAGAGGTGCATCCCTTTCTATTTAATGGCTTCATTGCTCATGTAGAGCTGCATCTTAGTCTTACCCTTAAAGCTCTTTGCAACACAGTGGAGTAGAGAGAGCCGTATTACATGTGTGTTTAATTGGCAAAAACCCAACTATGTGCATTTGGTAGAGAGAAAGAGGGATGGAATGAAATAATGAGGGTGATTCCACACTTTATTCCACTCAGTAAGTATATACTCCGGAATGAGAGACGGGAGAAAAGAATCTTCCGTTCTCCCATGTGGTCTTTTTTCCCCTTAGACTTGTCTAAGTATGGACGGCATTTGAATAGATTTTCAAGATTGGGGGGAGGGGGGCTATACTTGGATTCCTCCTTCTACTTTGACTATAGAATGTACCTTGGTATCAGTGAAAGACTGGGAGGTATCCTGAATAATAGGATCCCAAGAAGTGATGACAGCAAGGGTCATATAAAACCTCAGAAGAAGGCAAAGGGCTGTGTAGGGGTCCTGAAGACAGGCATTGACTCTGGGCATCCCCAGGAACAGGGTAGACCGGCTGGCCCTGCCATAATTGGTTAAAGTGTGGAACAGCTTTGGTCCCAATGTGTCAAACCGGCCAGCACTTACCAAAAACCGCTGCCCGTCGATGTGGTGCTTTTTCACTGCCTTTTCACAGTCCTTGTAGTTCAGCTGCAAAGAGGAGAGGAGAGTGCTATCAGCAGCAGGCAGGCGTATGCCATTGGTTCCCCTTGTTTGCCTGCCCCTGAAGCTTAGCAATTTGTGGTACTTGTGGCTAGCCAGACCCCCTTCCCACCCTTCCCCCCATGATCGAACAGAGGGGCCCCATCCTTACCTCAACCCTGCTTTCACTTGCCCCTTGGGAGTGTCTGAAATGGAGAAATTGCCTCAGTCTAAGGTTTAGGGGCCAATCCCTACAGAAAAGGAGTGACCTCAAGCCTATACGGGCTGTGGCCACATGTCCCTCAGGCAGGTAGAGAAGAGGTCAGAAAGTGCATAAATAGCATCCATTGTCTTGCCACCCAAAGGCAACCTTGGCAAATGTCGCAATGTGCTTCCTACTATGCTTTGTTCTGTTTTAAAATGTTTATTTATTTATTTAATTTTGAGAGAGAGAGAGAGAGAGAGAGAGAGAGAGAGAGAGAGAATCCCAAGCAGGCTCCACACTAGCAGCGCAGAGCCTGATGCAGGGCTTGAGCTCATGAACCGTGAGATCATGACCTGAGCCTAAATCAAGAGTCAGAAGCTTAACCCACTGAGCTCCCCAGGCACCCCACAATGCTTAATTCTAAGCATATTTCTAAATATAACTGAGGTTATAATTCATACTTAATCTTATTATCCTGTTTTTTTCTCTTAAAATTACCTTAAAGTGATAATATAGGCCCTGCTTCATGTTCTTGCAAACTTCTTTTAAACAATTATTTTATTAAATTGCTACCATATTGCTGATCATTTAGGTTGCTTACCAGACTGCTGTTCCAATAATGGTACTAGAAACTGCTGATAATTATTGAATGTTTGCTATAGGGCAGGCACTCTTCTATGTATTTAAACCAGTCTTAAGTCTTTAACCCTCACATCTTCCAGATGGAGAGTCAAAGGTGAAGACACTTAAGTAACTTGCATGAGATCCATGGGTAGCAGGTGGCAGAGGGGACAATTGGGCTTCAGAACAAGGCTTTAATGTCTCTGTTAGGAATATTCTCCTTTTTGTTAGTAACAGTATAACTTATAGCCAGTGAATACATTTAAGTGTATCTTAAAACACCATCCAGATCAAACTGTAGACGATCGTGGACATCATTTTGCACACCTCTGTTTAAGATAGATTAGGCTGGATTCTCAGAATTATCTTGGTTGCTTTCCCCAAAAGTCACATTAATTAACAATCTTATCAGTTTTCTGTTTCACCTTGTCTTCGACAGCATAAGAATTTGCATTTGAAGTATCTCCAAATGTGACATTTCGGTCTGGAGTATTTAAGGTTAAATGTTTGCCCTGGAGAATCTTCTGTTCTCAACACAAGTGTGAGACTCACAATTTGTGGCAGCCTTCTTTTGGGGGCAAATCATGGTCTTTTTTTTTTTATGGTCAACCAATCTAAAAAGTGAACATAATTTTTGTAGCCTCTTGGCTTGAAAGGGTGGGGTAAATGTTAGAAAGCTCAGAAAAAGCTGATTTAGAGGTCAACGTGGAACACAGGCAGCATCTGAGGCATCCTGAGCATCCTTTCGATTTTCACAAAGAGGGGAAGGAGTAGTTCTTATAGTATTTGACTGCCTTTATTTTATCATTTTTGCTATCGTTATTACCAGACAAGCTCTGATTTTGCAGTCCGCTGACTTTGGCTGTATGTAGACAGACAGCTCTGAAGACTAGGCCTCCCTAGAAGTTTGATTCTGATCTGTTAGTATCTGGGCTTGGGAGCTAGGATCTGTATTGTTAGCAGGCACTCAGAGGATTCTTATGAGCACCTAGCTTCGGTAGGCAGTGGTCTAGAGCAGGTACCTCGTGTTGTAGATGGGACAACTGAGGCCCAGAGAGGGGAAGGGATTGGCCTAAGGTCCCACAGTGGGTTGGGGACTCAGCTGGGATTAGAACTCATGGCTCTGAGCCAGTGTCTCTCCACTGCATTCCCAAGGGGTGCTTTCCTGCCAATTCAAAAAAAATTGGAGGGGTTCAAGAAATCCAAAACATGACCTCTGTCCTCAGGAGCCTATATTCCAGACGAAGGATGAGCTACACATAGCTAAGACAGTAAGACACAAAGGCCTGCCAATCTGCATGGGCCTCCCCAGCTAGGGTCCAGTAAACAGAGCAGGAAAAAAGGGAATATCAAACATGAATTGACCCCTCAATCAAGCACAGTTGAGTGCTTCACACGCTGTATTTCCTTTCATTCTTTCAACAATCCCATGAGGGTAGTTATTGTTAGTATCTCTATTTTACTGATGAGAAAGCTGAGACACAGACAGGTGAAGTTACTAAAGGAAGGTCACCAAGCTAGCAGGTGGTAGAACCAGGATTCAAACCAAACTGTCTGACTCCAGAGCTGGCTGGGAGGTGTCTCCAATGGGGTCCTAGCCCCCCTGCTTCATTAGAAATTGCACTGCTCATCAATCCTTTGAACAGGATATCTGATGACGAAGACCCTTCCCCAAATGACTCCATGGTCAGTTCACTCAATATTTTCTCTCTGGGGGGAACTGAGATGCTCAGGATTTGAAGGGTGTCCGTCTGAGTCCGTGGGGGGCTGGGACTTCCTGGATCACAGATTCCCACCATCAGTTTTTGCTTTTTGTTTTATGTCAGGAGAAGGAACCTGTCCCAGTGCTGCAGACACATCCCAGGTCTGGGGTCTCCAAGAAAGAGCCTCTCTCGTGCCCTAGCTCAGGCAGACGGCCATCTTCCCGAATCACCCCTGACCTGTAATCCATCTCCCTGCCCTAAGGGAAGATTTGCCCATGGATTCTGCTGTTGCCCAACGGGGTTCTATATTTCTCCTCACACTGAAGACGGGGCCTGTCCATGCATCTCGGTCTGCTTCCAGGATCCTCTCACTAATTCTCAATTATTGTCTCCTGTCTTCGACTGAGCTAACATGCGACTTTATAGCATCTTGGCAGATTTTATCTGCTTGCCCCAACGTATTTGTTCTACGTTTAAGAAAGACGTTTAGAAAAATCCTTCAAAAGTCAGTTGTCCCAATAATCTTTGCACCCACAGTGCTGAACACCTAAGTTTACTGTGACCTTTTGGAGAAAAGAACAAAACAGCAAATAACAGGATCTATCCCACCATGCCTGGTATCTTCATATCTTTATTCTTTAGGTTGAGGAAGAACAGTTAGCTACTATATAAGCTCCATGTGTCTGTGGGTCCTGGGAGCTCCATTCTACCCCTCAGGAAAAAGAGAGGTTGGCTTATATGACCTCTAAAGTCTTGACTTTAAAGTCTCATCTTTACGACCATCTGGAGGGTCAACTGAACTCCATCCCAGCCTCCAGGGACAGGGGTATTAGAAGCTCAGACGTCCCTTACAAGACTTCTTATCCCTTGAACAAGGGTAGAGAGTCCCCGAGTCGTGTGGCTTAGGGTCTGCGCCAGCAGATGTCTGACCCGTTAGCCCCCCCGCAGATGACCAAGCACAGGGGTCCAGGGCTGGAAGGCAGGACAGCAACACTCAAGTCCCAGGTCTGCCGCAAGCTTGGCCTTTGACCCTGCTGGCAAAACTCTCCCTCTCAGGGGCCTCAGTTTCCCCAGCTGTCTCAAGCAATCACAACCTGGAGCTCATAGCAGTTTTTCCACCTGCTTCACAAGACCCTCCTAAAGCTCCAAAGGGACTCTGTTCTCCGTAAGGGTGTGAGGAGCCCTCTTTCAGGTCATGAGCAATGACTGTCCAGACGCCCTCTCTGGCATTGCACATCCTTGCCTCATCCATTCCTCCTGCCCTGCTGTGTCTTTCTCCCAGGCTCGGGGCTCCACTCACCCCTTTCTTTTTCTTTTTCTTTTTTCTTTAAAGATTTTTTAAATGTTTTTGTTTTATTTTTGAGAGAGAGAGAGAGACGGACAGAGAGATAGAACACAAGTGGGAGAAGGGCAGAGAGAGAGGGAGACACAGAATCCAAAGCAAGATCCAGGCTTCAAGCCATCAGCACAGAGCCTGATGTGGGGCTGGAACTCACAGACCATGAGATAGTGACCTGAGCTGAAGTCAGAAGCTTAACCAACTGAGCCACCCAGGCGCTCCTCCATTCACCCCTTTCTAGCAAGCAGCCTTGATCTCATTAGTGGTTACAGTCGTTCTGAGTATCGAACATGGATGCTGAAGCCAGGCAGGTGTGACTGGAATCCTACCTGTCACATGCAGTCCCTGGGGCTTTGGGTTATCTAACCTCCCAGAGCCTATTTTGCAGCTGAGAAAAGAGGATAGCAGTACTGGGGAGTGTTAAATGGGACAGTGCCTACAGAGCACAAACATGAGTGCTGGTGCTTAGTAAGTACACTTCCATCTGAGGGCCCCCCTTCCCCCCAGAACTCATTGCCAGGAACACTCAGTGGTGTGTGTGCATCTACATAGCACCTGCTCAACTTGGAAGGCTGCCGCGGGGTTGCAAGTTCTTCTGCTATATTTTGTCCCTCTCATCTTCTAGCTCCTTTTTCAAGCTCTGCCCAGCCCGCCAAGGGCAGCCAGCCTCACCACCAACAAAACGGCAAGACTCACCTTCCTGAAGTAGTCTGCAAGGTTGTCGGGGTCCCAGGCCAGGACGTCTGAGCGAAAGGGCACATTCCTCAATGCCATGGCTGCTCTCCCAGGACAAAAGTCACAAGCTGAGCACGAGTGCTGCACCCATGGACAGAGAATCCCAAATCTAGAGCATGCAGGTGTCCTTGGCTCTTCCAACTTCCAGTTACCGTCTGGAACACCCTTGTTGGAACAGACCTCTTTTCTGCTGTAACCAGATCCCAGAGAGCAACGGCTTCCTCTGCGAACAAATATGGTCTCTTCTCAGAAAACGACTCAGCAAGTTTCCTTTACCACTTCCTCTGCTAGGCTCTAAATAAGTAAACAAGGAAGCCTAGCTCTGGTGGCTGGAGAGGTAGAGAGCGACAAGGTTGGTCCTCTTGCCCTGGTCCTGGCCACTCCAGCCCTGTGGGAGGGATGGTGAAAGGCTCTTAGACTCCTGTGAGTCCAAGCGTGTTTCCATTAAAACTTCTGGCCCTCAGATGTTTATACCGCAGTCCTGCATGGCTGGGTCTTTGCAGATGAAAATCTATTTTGACGGTTGGCCTAAAATGTAGATAATCTCCCACAAAGGCAAACTGCCTAGGGAAGGAGCATGGCTTTTTAATGCTTTCCGACCATCCCTGAGCCTCTGAGAAAAGGATAACATTGACATCCCTTCAGCCACCTCCTTACAGTTACTAGAGGACTCTCGGTGAGTGAGTCGGGCAACCAGGCTTAACTTCTGATGTGATTGTTCCCACGCTGTGCAACTCACACTAGGACTTAATAATCTAGGAATGTCAGCCTTCCATATCCATAAAATAGGAAAACAGAGAAAGTGTTTCCTATACACATAAACCTTAGATGCAGGTAACTAAGGTTAATTAAGGGTAACTAAGGAAAAAAAAATTAAGAGCAAAAAGATAATGATAGCTGCTGATGCTTCCAGAGATTTTATTCTCTACTGTTTCTACCACAGATTGTAGTCACTATTGATTCCTCTGTATCTGCTACCCAAAGAGTACATTCCCTGGAGTGGCCCTGTGACAGGACATGGGAATATGCTGCTTTCTTAGCAGGTCTCAGACCCTGTGCTCTTCTCATAGTATGTGTACGTCATTGGCAGGGGGTGAATCTGGTGTATAAAAACAAATAGATTTCTGCATTTAGATTTCTGTATTTAGTCTCTAAATACAGGTTCTCCACTTCAGCTAATGCTCCATGCACACATGCACACACACACACACACACACACACACAGCCAATCAGTTCTGATGTTTGAGGACAGGATCAAGCTCTGTTTCACTTACTGGGTGACACTGTGTTGGTCCCTGAGGAGGTTAACTTCTTGAAGCCTTTTTGAGGGTAGCTTTGGCCGTGTACAGTTCCCATCTTATACACAATCAAGGAGCCCCACTGTCACTGCACCAGCCTCTCCGGGTCATTGTGAGCTTAGAGGAGATCCACATTTCATTCCAGGCGGAAGCGGTCCATAACACGTGGTGCCAGGGGTGCTGAGGGCATCAATCATCAGGGCCTGGTATCTAAGAGTTCTCAACAATGAACTGTGCTCTACAGGGCACAGCCCTGCTGTTCAAAAGTTCTGTGTTGGTGGGAGAGATCACTTGGTGTTTCAAATCACCGGAATAGTGGCAAATGACAAAAAACTATTTGAAGAGAGAGAGACAGAGACAGAGACAGAGAGAGAAATCACTTTCAGGTAGAGTAGTTAAAGAACGTCGTGGAATTAGCTGGAATTTAAGCGGGGCCTTGGAAGAGGGAGCAATGTTTTATGAGCAAACAGAACACACAGCACCTGTGGAAAGGAATTTCTAAAATCATCCTTACGAGTAGAAGTGTTTTCAAAAAAAGTTCACTCCCGCTCAGGAGAATAAATATCTACAGAAACACAGAAATTGAATTAGGTATAGCTAAACATTAGACTCCTTTGAAAGAGCTATCCACTAAATGTGGTCAAGATGGACAATCCATGGAGCCCACTTAGAAGAGAGCCATAGCAGGTAAGAAACATGGACGACAGGGATGACGACGATAAGAATCATCACAGGTGAAGCAGGTGGAGTCCTTCTCATGTGCCAGGGAGTAGGCTAAGGACTTGCCACTGTCTTGTTTAAATGTTGGCACTATTTTTTTTTAATGCTTATTTATTTATTTTGAGAGAGAGAGAGAACATGAGCAGCAGAGGGGCAGAGAGAGAGAGGGAGAGAAAGAATCCTGAGGGAATCTGACAAGGGGCTTGATCTCCTGAACTGGGAGATTATGACCTGAGCCGAGATCAAGAATCAGATGCCACCCAGGTGTCCCAGCACTATTATCTCTTCCATTTTACGGAAGGGAAAACTGAGGCTCAGAGAGGTAAAGCTACTTGCTGCCTTTCACCCAGCAAGTAGGCTGTGCAGCCAGGTCTCACCTGGACCCTCTCTGGGCCCATAGTCCCTGTCTTCACCTCTCTGCCACCTCCAAGCTCTGACATGTTACACAGACTGCCCAGGTGGAGTAGGGATTCAAACTCAGCTCTGTCTCCAGAGCCTGTGCTCCTTCCTACTCTATCAGTCTCCTTTCCATGAAGGAGGGCAAGGAGGTTGCCAATCTGGACAAGTTACAGAGAGGATCCAGCCACTGCCTTTTGGAGGTAGGCCTTTGGTGACCCCTCTGTATAGGACCACAGCCCATTCCTCACAAGGACAGCTGGGTCATGACCAGAGCAGGTGACGTGAGGGGAAGCAGTTTGCCTCGGGCCTGAAGACTTTCCTCTTTCTCAGTCCTCGGTGATTTCCCAACAATCGCGAATTTCACATCTCCTGTCTCTGGTGAAGTATCCAGAAGCTCGGGGGGCAGGGCCAGTTAGTGCCTGAGAGAGGCTCAGGATGCCAGGAAGACCACAGTGATCCTGTACAGCCTGGCTCACATGGCCCAGCCTCAGGCTCCTTGCCTGTAAAATGGGCAGGCATCATAGCAGCCTCTGGGGATAGCTCATGGCAGAGGGGACAGTTTGGTGAAGACCAGGCCAGCTCATGCCGATCCTCTAACGGACATCAGTCCCGGCTTCAACCATGAAGCAGAGCAGAGAGGGGCAGATAAGGTGCAGGGATTAAAGCCATGACCTGGGTGGGAATGCTCTCTTCTCTCTCTCACCCTCTCCCTCAACCAGGTGGAGAAACTCAGGACTCACGAAGGAACCAATGGAAAGTTTAGCAGAGGCCTTTTTAAGCTTTACGATATTATCTCCAGACCAGGAAGGGGGGACACGGTCTCACAGCACAAAAAGGATGACATGCTGGTACAGGGGAACAGGGGCTCACGGGGTAGGAATTTCAAACGTGTGATCAATGAGCTTGTGGACGAGAAAGCAATACTTGTAGGGAGCGATGTGTCAGATTTCTGACCTTAGAGACAAAAAGCGGACGTATGAATGTCACACCACAACCCGGAGTGGGGGTTCTCCCCAGTATCCCCCCTGCCCCACCCCACCCCATCTGGACTTGAAGCCCCCCCTCTCTCCCACTAACCCACAGCAGGATCAGGTGAGGAGATAACTGTCTTCTTCACAACTAGTTTTAGAGGTGAGAAAGATCAGAAAACTCTCTTCAAGAGACTCGGGAGCCACGGCCACCGCATGTAGAGCAGGGGCAGGGGGTCTGGAGCTGTCATTGGAGACCAGGAGAGAATGGAAAGTAGGAACTTCGGAGCGAAGTGTGGGAGAGGCCGTAGGAGACTGGGAGAGGCCCCTGAGACATTAGAAGGTGGCTAGGAGGACGTGCTTATTTGGATTCGATTTGTGCAGACGGTCTCAGCTGGGGGACAGAGAAAAGGGTAGCAGCACGTGGCCCAGAGAGGGTGACCACACGAAGCACGGTGGGCAATGGAGTTGTCCTCACGTGGCTTCACCTCCGCCAAAGTTTTATGGCTCCAAGTACCACCTGACGAGAGGTACGGCTAAAATGAACTGCTATTGAAGTTTCTTAAGAGCCTGGGTGGGTTTGCCCATAAGGGGAACAAGACTACAGCTGTCACCTTCATGGGGAGGGGACACTTTCCCCCTGCATTCTCAGGGCCCTGTGCGGGTGGAGCAGGAAAGCCAGGAAGGGGCCCCGACCGCTTCCCTGGGCAGGGCAGCTCCACACACCCAGTGACCTCACACGAAGACATGGAATCCTGCCCCAGGAGGCATGGGCCTGCCATGCAGCTGCCCCGGATGCACAGAGGCCGTGCTCCCCAGGGCTCCTGCAGGCTGCCGGGTGGGAAAGGTGGGGAGAGACAGGCGCCAGCCCACAGCAGCCCTCCTCCAGGTCCTGCTGTGCTCTGTCCTGACAGCCTCCAGACTCCTCCCTCCCTCCCACCCCACACTGGACACTGTTGTCACCTCCCCCGTTCCGGGAGATGCGTGAGGAAAGCAGGAATCAGCTGCTTCATGTGAGACAATGAGAAGCAATATTTTTCCATTTCCTCAGAGCTGACGATTTCATTCTTTTCAAAAAGGACACATGTATTTTTTTTTTCATCTTTTCTATCTCTTTCTCTGCTGTTTTCACTGAGGTGCCTCAGAAATTTGAAAGTGGGTGGGAGGAAGTGCTTATTTGGACTTCCTGTCAGCCCTCCCTTCTTTGTCTGCCCTATTTTTTGACTTCAGCAGCCTATCCCCAGATAGTTCCGCCACCAAGGGAAACTCCCCGAGTGCCCACAAGGGTGGGTGGGATGTGGGCAGGGGCAGGAGAGGGGAAGGCAGGTTTCTCATCTCGATAAAAGAGAAAAGGTGTTGCCCCCCTCCACGGGCAGAGTTGGGGGAAAGGCAGCCCTTTTGATCCTCACAAAAGTCCTATGAGTAGACGGCAATGCTCCCATTTTACAGATGTTGAGAGACCAAAACTCACTTTCTCACATTCACAGAGGATCAGGAATGCCAATTCAGGACTAGGTGGATTTCCTTTCATTCTTCTACTTTTTTGACTTGTCCCTTCAGTCTCAGCAAGTCACTTAGCTGTTGACTTTCAGTCTAGATTTTCCTGCTTCACCTGTGGCCTTGGTGCTTGTGGCTCCAGAACTGCTGATGTTGGCTGCATTACCTGCCTTGGAAATATCAGGGCCCTGACCACTAGCTTCTATCTGACCTTCCAGATTTTTGACTCAGTCAGAATTCATCTTTCAATACACTGTCCCAGGAGGGTCACCCTGTGGTCCTTGTCAGTCCTGTGCACCCTACTTCACGTGAGTGTCAGAGCCTTCCCGTGAGCATGGGAATAGACAGTGGGCCCCTTAGAAGGAGTGGGTTAGGGGTTTGGGGAGAAGAAGACCTAGAAAACACACACCATGTCTATCCAACTCTTCCATGAGATCTCAAAGGTTTGGGGAAAGGAATGCGAGAATCAAAAGCAATCCTTTTGAGTGCTCTTTGGGAAAGGGAGCCAGAGGATATATACCCCTTTTACAGATTGCAGAGAAAGGCTCGTGGAGAACAGATTCCCTGTGGCCTCACAGATAATCAGAAGTGGAGTCTTGGATTTGAAACCAGACCTGTCTGATACTAAGATTCTTTCCTTTGAAAGATGCAGTTTCCAAGGATGGAAATTTTATTAGGTGAATAATTAATATTTACGCAGAACAGGTCATGCCAACTATATGTATTAGGCTATGAAAGAGAGATTTTTCTCTATTTGAGTTCTCCTAAAATAATGAATCTTGATATGTATATGTTTTTCTCTATTAAAAAAAAATACAGCCTTGGCAATTATAATGCTGGGTAGATGCCACAGGGTCACTGAATCCCTTAAACACACCTTTCAAGTAGGGAGACATGACGTGGGGCAACAGCTCAGCTGGGTGGGGCTGAGTGGGGCAAGGGAAGGGAGCACTGGAGGAGAAGAGGAGAGTAAGGGAGGAGAGTGACAGCCCACATCCACTTGGGCTGGGACCCTTAGAAAGCCTGCAGTGCCCTGGTGTGGAGACCCCCTAGAGTTTTCTGGCTTGTTCATGTTCGAGCTGGTTTCTTAAAACCATCCTTACAAATATGTGAATACCCTGTATCCTTCTAATCATTTACCTTGTTGCACAGGATGCACAGAATTGGGTTCTGTTGCTTACAACCTGTCTTAATCCAGTTCAGGCTGCTATAACAAAATATCGCAGACTGGGTGGTTTATAAACAACATAAATTTGTTTCCCACAGTCCTGGAAGCTGGACATCCAAAATCAAGATGCCAGCATGGTCATATTCAGGTGAAAGCCCTCTTCCTGGTCATAGTCAGCACCTCCTCCCTGTGTCCTCCTGCGATAGAACAGGGTGGAGAGCTCTGTGGAATCTCTTTTACAAGGGCGCTAATCCCATTCAGGAGGGCTCCACCCACACGACCTAAGCGAAAGGCCTTGACTTCTAATACCATCACATTGGATGTTAGGATGTCAACATGTGCATTTGACACAAGCATTCAGGTCATAGCACAGTAAAAAAAAATCCATAATTGTCTCAGGATACAGGCACCATTCCTCTTTAATTTGTCCAAAAAATGTCAAGGTGGCCTGGGGTAAGGATGAGAGCTGGGGAGGTCCCAGGCTTGGATTCTAATCATGGTAGAATCAACCGGGTGTCTGACCTTGAGTCCTTTAAAGAAGCTAATAATACTTAACATTCCTCTTGGCACTTTTGTGAGAAATGAAGTTGCTCGTGTTACGTGCCTGAACTGTGTCTGGCCTGTAATAGAGATGCCATACGCTTGTTTCGTGTCCCCAGACAATTTCTAGAGTTTCTTTGCAGCTCTAATTTTCTATGATACTTCTCAGCAGCTGATTAATTTTCTATCCATTTTCTCTTTGGGAACAGAAGCAAAAAAGACACCAATAACCTGATACAGAGGATTTATTTTGAAAAGCTTTCACGGAGGGTCATCAGAGGATGATCATCTAAAGTATCAGCTAACCTGGGACTTTTTGAAAGTGGAAGGGACACCATAAAACTATTCCAGGGGCGCCTGGGTGGCTCAGTAGGTAAGCGTCTGACTTCTGCTCAGGTCACGATCTCGCGGTTCGTGAGTTCGAGCCCCGCGTCGGGCTCTGGGCTGACAGCTGGGAGCGTGGAGCCTGCTTCGGATTCTGTGTCTCCCTCTCTCTCTGCCCCTCCCCCACTCGCGCTCTCTCTGTCTCTCAAAAATGAATAAACGTTAAAAAAAAAAAAAACAACTACTGCAGGACAGGAGGCATCGTTGGGGGCCATCCTCCAAACGGGGACCCTATATTCAGTTATCGCACAGTTATACTTCTTCCTTGGCAAGTCTTCTACAGGATGTCATCTGCCCTCATCAGACAGAATCCCCTATGCCTTACTTGTCCCGGCAAATGGGGACTGTGTTTGCATTTAGCAAGAAGTCAGAATCCCATGTGCCACAGGCAGAAGCCTCAAATGTAACTAGGTAGAGGTATGTTCAAGCCCACGGCCATGAGCCTAGTGACTGTTACTGCCCAGCTATTCAGTGGGCCTCCTCAGAGCACTGTCTTGACCTAGAGGGGCCACTCTATTTTTAAACCCAGGAAACTACACAGGCTCACAGCTCTTAATTTAATGTGGTGAAAAACTAACCGAAGTGCTAGATTCTCACAAGCTTCCCTCCTCCCTCCCCGACCTTACCACTGTCCCTTGTTAATCTGTTATGGAGTTCATGCCCTCTCACAAGCCTCTCGCACTCCCATACTGCCAGGCTTATGATTTAGGAAGTCTCGCCAAGGCAACTTCAGGCTAAAATCTCCCCGATCTGCAGCATCCTCTGACCGAGGATTTCTGTTCCTGTTTCAGTGGTTTCCTGCATGAACCCAGGGACTCAGATGGACTCAAGTCCATTCTGAAGACCTGCCAGCATGATTCCTGTGGTCCAGCCTCTCTTCCCAAGTGTAGCCCCTCAAAAGCTTGAAGCCAATGCAATTCTCTCTCTACCGACAGAAGCTATAGGAGTCAAGACTCAGATTCTGGAGTCAGAATAACGTGTTTGAACCCCAACCCTTATTCTCCCACTGTGCATCGTGAGGCAACTTACTTAACTTCTCTGTGCCACGGTTTTCACAAGGGGATGGGGAAAGCTAAATAATAACATCCACGTCAGTGAGCAGTTGGGGGGATTGAGCCAAAGAAAATCCCAAGCTCAGAGTACAGTCCCTGGCACACTGTGGATGCTGACCCTTGCTGGCACTGTCCACCGTTGGGAACTTGTCTCACTCATCCCTTCCCAGGCACCTGCCCAGAGGGGCAGTTCTCCATTGCCATGAGCTCCCCAGGTTGCACGCAACACCAAGCTCCCCGCATCACATGTCGGTAGGCATCAGCTGCATACATTACTCTGTAATATTTCTGATGGAGATAGATAGCAAGAGTGACAGAGCTGAACTTTCCTAATAATTATGAAGAGATTCTGCAGGTTCACAGGCTGATGTGGCCAGGGGGACATGTGAGTGAGTAAAGAAATCTTGGTAGGAAAAACAGGAGCCCAGGGAAATAACAAACGGCAACTTACTCTGGATATTAGTCAGAAAGATGATAAGGAGGGGGGAAGTCTGGGGCAAAGGTGGAGCAGCCCGGTTCAAGCTAATTGTTGCCACATTATTATGAGGGCCTGCTGGTGCAGGGCTGGTGATTAGGGCCCAGTGTCATCAGTCACCAGATATTTACTTAAGGAAAGCTAGAAAACTTGATTTTATGTAGAAAGGAGATGCAGTTTGGTGGCGCCTGGGTGACTCAGTCCGACTTTGGCTCAGGTCATGATTTTGTGGTTCATGAGTTCAAGTCCTGCGTTGCACTCTGTGCTGACAGCTAAGAGCCTGGAGCCTGCCTCGGATTCTGTGTCTCCCTCTCTTTCTGTCCCCCCCCCCCCACTTGTGCTCTGTTTCTCTATCTCTCTCTCAAAAATAAATAAAGATTAAAAATTAAGGGGGGGGGGGAATTCAGTCAATGTCCTAATCTTGGAATCTGTGAATAAGTTCAGTTACATGGCAAAGAGGAATTCATTCAGATTGCTAATCAGCTGACCTTTAAATAGGGAGATTATCCCACAATATCTGGGTGGGCCCAATGTACTCACAAGAGTCCTTAAAAATGGCACAGGGAGGCAGAAGAAAGAGTCCAGGGAGATGTGACTGTGGAAGAAAGGCACCAAGAGATGTGATGTTCTGGTTTTGAAAATGGAGGAAGGAGGCCACAAGCCAGGGGATGTGAGTGATGGCAGGGAAAGGCAGGGAAAGAGATTCTCTTCTACACCCTTCGGGAAGGAATGCAACCCTCTTTTTAGCCTAGTAAGACCTCTGTCAGAGTTTTTATTTCCAGAAGTGTGAGATAATGAATTTCTATTGTTTTGAGTCACTAAATTTGTGATACTTTGTCATAGCAGCAATAGAAAACTAATATATCAATTAACTTTTAAAAAACCACGTGGGCCAAACAAACCACACATGATGACTGTAGAGTACCTACAAGCCACTTCTGATTGAGAATCTGAATGATATCTTACTTTTCATGTTGGAAGTGCCTGATGACCTAATCCATGCCTGAGAGGTGCCCAAGATCACATAGTAGTGACTCACACTAGGGATGCTGATTCTTAGAATAGCATTCAAGTGCGTCATATGTGCTTATGCCTTCCAGAAACACAGCTACACATGGCTGGTAGAGAGAAAGAAATGGCGATTCAAAGGGTGGAGGCCGTTTTGCCAACTGTTCTTTTCAACGACAACAAAATGACTGCCCCCCATGAGTTCAAGAAGGCCCATTACGGGCACTGTTTCCAGACCTCAAATTCTGTCCCAAAAAAGACCTCTTTCTAGACACAGGGAATTGTGCTGGATCCTTTCCTTGTCATTGCTGTCAACTTAGCTGCCACTTGCCAGACTGATGTTCCTGTTTCGCAAGCCATTCACATTTCTTCCTGCCTTCCTCCTTCCCTCCCTCTCTCCCTCCATCCCTCTCTCCTTCCCTTTCTTTCTTCCTTTCTCTTTCTTTCTTTCTTTCTTTCTTTCTTTCTTTCTTTCTTTCTTTTCTTCCTTATTTCCTCCCTCCCTCCTTCCCTCCTTCCTTTATTTCCTTCCTTCCTTCCTTCCTTCCTTCCTTCCTTCCTTCCTTCTTTCCTACCACAGGTAATTTCCAAGGCACCCTTCATGAGCAAATATGTCTTCATTCAGCACCATCTCTGGCATTGGTTTTCTGAGCCCTGGGTCTGGGATTGCTTTACATACAAAGAAAGGATGCTTCGGGACTGGAATGTCTAGAGTTGAATCACTGGGAAAGAGAACTGTACACTTGTAATTACAGAGCAGCGAAGTCCCCCAAAGTGGCAGCTCATGTGTGCCTTTTAGCTATGGGTGTCCTGTTGGGACCACAGTGCTCCCTGCTTTCCCCCCTCCCAGAAAATGATCTTGAAAGTCTTTACCTGGAGCATGTTCTTTTCAGTTTGCCATAGTCCCCAGTCCTCCCCACCTCACTAACTTAGACCGTTCCTCTTCACTCATTTACATTCCCTGTCAAGGCCCCCAAAGAGCTTGACTTTGTGGCAATTGATTTTTGTCCAAGTTCCACATAATTCAATTCAGTTATTTGTTCAAAAAATATTTATTGAGCACCTACTATGTGCTAAGGATGTTCTAGTTAATGGGATTCACCAGTGAACAAAGTCCTTGGACTTATGAAGCCTCGTAATGACAATAAGAATTGCAGTGATTACGATGAATAACAAGCATTGAGTACATACTTTGTGCCAGACTATGTTCTAAGCCCTTTACATACTAGATAGATAGATAGATAGATAGGCAGAAAATGTAATAAAATTATATAAGATATATATTCATAACAGGCTCACAACAGTCTTATAAAGTATTTTTGCCACTATAAAATAAGGAAACTGAGGCACAGAGAAGTTCCCTCCTTATGGGGAAGACCGACATTAACAAAAGAACAAATAAGAGGCTCTAGGATTCCACTGTCCAATATAGTAGCCACCAGCTACATGTGGCTATTTAAATTAAAAATAATTAAAATGAAATAAAATTAAAATTTAAATTCCTTGGTCACACACATTTCAAGCACTCAACAGGCACTTGGAGCCAGTGGCTACCATTATGGACACAGTTATTTCGGGAAGTGCTGGTCTAGCATGTCATGGTTCATAATGGAAGCTCCAGGATTTGAATTTTCCCTAACATTCTCCAGCTGGGAGCCTTGAGCAAATTTCTTAGCCTTTCTGTATCTCAGGTTATTGATCTAGAAAATGTAGTTAATAATAATGCCATCTTCAGGGAGAAGTTAAATTAACTCTTGGATGTTTAGAACAGCATCCAGCTGTCAGTGACCATCCGATCCATTACAGGTATGACTATGAATATATAAAATGATAGGAGTGATGAATGCTATACAAACAGATAAAACACAGTGAGGGAATAGATGATGACAGCTGCCTGTGTGGACAGGTTGGTGAAGGTGGCTCTCTGAAGGAGGTGGCATCTGCATGAAGTCAGGAAGCCAGACTCAGGTAACCACGGAAGGACATCTGGACAGAGGCTATGGGCCAAGTCCCTAAGGCTGTAGTTGCTTGGAGTGTTCCAGAAACAGCAGCCTAGCTAGAGTAGCTGGAAAGGAGTGAACCAAGGAAAGAGGAGAGAGCCAGGCTCAGGAGATAGTGAAGGACCATCATCTGTTCTGAGTGTGGTAGGAGCACCTGGCCAGTTTTGAGCAGAGAAGTGATGGGGTCTGACTTACTGTTTGAAGGGTCACCCTAGTCATGGGAGGAGGCAAGGAGGCCCCGTAGGAGGCTGCTGTAGACAACAAGCCAGCTGGTAACAGTGAAAAGAATGGAGATGAGAAAGTTTCACCTTCAAGGCAGTCCTGCCCACTGGCTGTCCCCTCTGCCTGGTACCCGCTTTGCCCAGATGCCATCCTGGCTCACTCCTTTATTTCCTGAGGTCTTGACTCACCCTTGACTGAAGTCGCCCTTTCAGAAAAGGCTCCCTGTCACCCTTCCCTACTTTTTCCCTCTTAGCACTTACCCTAAACTAAGATACAGCATATTTTCCTGGTTTTGTTTACTGGGGGGAGTGTGAGGTTGGGGATTTGTGTCAGCTTTGCTCATTATTGAATCCCCAGTGCTTAAAGCAGTCCCAGCACAAACTACGTCCTTGGGAAGTATTTTTGAATCAATGAATGAATGGTATAGGTAAGGAGCGAGAAACAGGCGATAATTGAGAAAACTCAAGCACAGAGAAGGGAAGCCACTGTCCTAAACCCACACAGCAGTTAAGGGCAGAGCCCGTATTGGAGCCCCAGACCTCCCACCCCTGTCTCTGTACTCTCCCCTGCTCCCACCACCTGAGGCAAGTTCCCCTTTTTTCTCCGAGCTGGAGCTCTCCATGAGTGATGAGCATTTTTTTCTCTCTGTGCTTAGTTGTCACTTTTCCCAATGACCCAACTGTGTCTTTCCTCACTTCCCCATTTTTTCCAGGCTGTATTCTTCTGTTTGGCTAAACTTTCCTTCTTCTACAGTCATGGCTCAATGGCAACATCTGAACAGTCAGATGCATCATGTGGAAAGAAAGGGAACAAGACGCCAAGATGTCCAATTTGGTTTCTCCATTGTGGCAGCCTATACAGTAAGGTGCACAGATATGGCCCCGTGGCTGGGGCCCGATGGGGGAGTGTGGTGGGGGAGCTAAGCTGGCTCAGCATCCTTCCTTGAAATATTCATGCTTCTCAGCAATAATGGTGGGTTGTGAGTTTGCTCTGGTACCTGCCCAGGGATTGCCCCTGAGAAACCACATCCAATCTGCTCTTGAGAGCTGAGACACCTGGAAGCTCAGCCTTTCCTTCCCACTACGTGATGGCCTAGAGGGCCTTAGAGCTGGTCAAGCATCTTCCCCTTCCCACCTCCCCTTCCTGACCCCTGCAGGGAGTCTGCTTCCCCAGCTCACCAGCTGGCCATTCTGGACTCTTACCCATCCCTCCTCTGGGAGCAAAATTCTCCTCCTTATTCTTCATCGTAGTAATAAAATTAAACAGTTACCTTCTAGGACACTTATTCTATATTAGGCACTTTGCAAATCCACAATCCTTGCACAGCCAATTTTACAAACTGGAACGCTGGGCTTCAAGATTACCCCCAGGGGTCGGTGATGGAGTTGAGTTCAATCCTGGGCCCGTCCATGTCTGATTCTGAAGCTAGTTTCCTTTCTCCCAGACACAATCACCGTTCATTCATTTATCATTCATTCATTCATTCATTCAGCAATTCTGTATCAAGCCATAGTATGTACCAGGCACTGTTCTAAGCACGAGATGGTGATGAACAAGACAGACAGGGCCCTGCCCACAGAGAACAGTGGGAGAGAAAACAATGAACACAGCCAGAACGTTTTCAGGAGGGATGACTGCTGTGGACCCATGGAGACAGGTCAGTGTGTGAGAAAGCACAGTGGAGCCATCTTCTCCACTGGGCAGTTGGGGAAGGTTACCTTATGCTGGTGGGTGCCAGATCCAGCAGGGAGGAAGCACGTCTCTGGGAGGCGGGGCCAGGTTGGGAAGTGACCATGGGTTGAGTCAGGCCATCCGGAGGGCGGGGAGGTGCATGGCTGACCTTGGGGAAATCACAGGGTTTTTTGGGGCTCCTTAACCACTAACTATGTAGGGGTATTTTTGCCTCTCAGTGCCAGCCCTTCTTCATCAAGCAGTATATTCCATCTCCACCGTTAGGCTTAATGTCAATCAGCTCTTCTTCTATCCTTGTCCCTCTTTTCTCTGGTTGGGTTCCCGTTAACAGATTTTTCTCCTACTGGCACCAGAGGCTGAGGAAGCTTAAAGCAACAGTCACAGTTGGAGAGAGCTGACAGCAAGAGCTCCCTCGAGCTCCCCCTGGGGGCCTTTCTCCAAGCTACTTGCCTTTCAGCCTCTGCTACCCCTCCCTCTCTGTCCAGGCCTCAAACACCTCTATTCTCCCTCTCTGCCCAGCCCCCTTCAGACCCAAGCTTGGTAGGTCCTGGTGCCTGGATTTGAGTTTGGTTGCCCTTCCCCTGCTCCCCCACCCCCAGGCTTATGGACCCTTCCTGGTTCTTCTCAGCTCTTCTCTAATCACCTGGCCAGGGTTCTAGGGCCCCATGGCCAGACTTAGAGCCCCCAGAATCCACTTATCTGGAAGATACCAGAATCACTTTAGATGACTCAGTGCAAATTAAGAACATTATCCCGTCCCTTCTATGAGAATGTCTAAAGGGTCCCCTTCCTAAGTCTCTTCCCTGTCAATGCTGAGCATCACCTCCTTTGGAAAACTTCCTTGAACCTCCAAATGTGGGGTGGGGTTCTCTCCTAAATGCTTCCAGGGGGTGCTTCACCTACCCCTCATGTAGCACCAACCAGGAGTGGTCTTCTGACTCTCTCCCACTAGAAGGAGGTCACTGAGAAGGCAGGTCAACATGGTATCTTTAGGAGTGGCAGGGTGCCTGGCACACATAAGTGAATGAGCCTTATGAGGTCCAGCTGGCCCAAGTATGAGGCTGCCGCCAGCCTATCACCAGGACCATAGAAAACCAGAGTGCATGTTCATTTCCGTTTCTGAGTATCCAAGGTGTGAGAATCCCTCCAGAAGATGGCTTTTCAGCTTGCTTCCTCTTTGGTTTCTCCTAAACGCGAAAAAACTGGGGGATCTGTAGGCTTAGCCAGGGTTGAAGGGTCAGAATCACATGTGTCACGAGCACCGTGTGACTGTAAGCACAGAAGCCAGACTTCCTATGACATAACCAACATGGTCTATGGGGCTTTTTGCATTTCCAGAAATACTCCAAGCCACCCCTGTTTAGAGTGTTGTGAATCCCTGGCACTGTCCAGCATGCTGAGCCAGTCAGAAGGCAGAGGGGCCCGTAAGGGGGCCAGTGGCTTTATACACATGTACCACCCAAATCCCTTCAAGTTGTCTGTTACCCTCGTGTTTTGTTTTGTTTGAACAAAGTTATGACTTTTTTCTATCTACAAAGTTAAAACACAGTCATTATGGAGACAACAAAATACAAGCAAGAAATAAGAATAATAAAAATTAAGCATTTAGAATTTTATCATTTCCTTTTTTAAAAAAATCATACACACAAATGGGATCACACTCTTCATACAATTCTTTCTTTTTAATGTTTTTTTAATGTTTATTTATTTTTGAGAGAGAGAGAGACAGAACGTGAGAGGCGGAGGGGCGGAGAGAGAAGGAGTCACAGAATCCAAAGCAGGCTCCAGGCTCTGAGCTGTCAGCCCAGAGCCCGACGCGGGGCTTGAACTCACAGACCGTGAGATCATGACCTGAGCTGAAGTCGGATGCTCAACTGACTGAGCCACCCAGGCACCCCTTCATACAATTCTTTATAACTTCTTTTTTTTTTTTTTAATATATTCAACATACTGTGAGCAACTTTCCCTGTAGTTGAATATCATCCCAAAGCAGCTTTTTAAGTGGCTGCAGCATGTCCTGCGATATGCAGGTACTAGAATTTATTTCATTAATTTCTCATGGTTGGATACTCAGGTGGGTTCCAAATTTCACTATTATAACCAACTCAGAAACAGACATTCTTTCAACTAAACTGCTGCACACAGCCATAATTATTCTTTTAGGATAGATTGCTGGATTACACGTGCTTAGTTGGAGGATATAAACTTTTATAATTTTACTACAGCTCGCCCACTGCTCTCTACCTGGAAAGCTTTACTTTGGCTCCTGGCAGCAGGGCAGAGAGGTACGTATCGTCATTTTATGCCATTTCCTCTGGCCAAGGCTGCCTTTGGTGTTCACTCAACCTGTTTTCAGTGGGGTGGTGGATGGTGGGCCATGCGGTTGGCCCCAGTGCCCACCTGGGAAAAGCC
Organism: Herpailurus yagouaroundi; assembly: GCF_014898765.1. Lineage (NCBI taxonomy): Eukaryota > Metazoa > Chordata > Mammalia > Carnivora > Felidae > Herpailurus > Herpailurus yagouaroundi. The sequence continues at coordinate 60,702,847 of NW_024412377.1, forward strand.
CCAGAGAGACATCAATAATCTGGTTTATACCAAGGATGGCTGGTGAGAATATCAGCATCACGCTTGGAACAATGATTTTTAAAATGCCATGGTGATCCTATCAGACAAAACATAGAGGTTCAGAGATTCTGGGGTTTGAATCTTGACTTGAGGCAAAACGGTACTGTGCCTCAGTTTTCTCAGCTGTGAAATGAAATCATAGCACATTAAGTGATATGTTGTGTTTGGTCGGGAATTAAATGTAATCAGGTGTGTAAAACCCATACCACAGAGTACCAAGTGAGGCTTCAGCACATAGTAGCTGGAACTACTATTAAATAGGCACAATAATTTGAACTAATATAATAAATTGTTTAGTTGAGGCCCTTAAGAGAGTTGTTAAACTGTTAAGAATGATTTCTAACTAATGTAGCAACTATTCTCATGGGAGGAGATGAGTTAATTTCCTTGGATATTTACTATATTCTGTTTTGTAATTCAGTGTTCCTTAATATGCCCTATGAAATGTTATTTGGCTTAACAGACTGTATTTTCATAAAGCTTGCCCTAGCTAAAGCTAACTCAGGCTTGGCCACCAGGCCAAAGTCTCCTTTGCAGGTATACTTGGGGAAACACAGATCCTGTGGTCTCAGTGGACACCCTGGCTCAGGTCTCAAGGTGGGCGCCAGAGATCTCATTAGCAAACTTCCAGGTAATTCTTATAGCTAGCTGAGCCCCAGACTGCAAATTGGCATTAGGAAATGCCAGAAGGCATCCATAAACTGGATGTTTGGAGACTTGTAAAAAAAAAAAAAAAAATGCCATTTTTGTTTCATTCTGGCAAAAAATACTTAGCAAAGTGTCATTTCTACTATATCCAGAAGAAAACATGGTCTTGGGTCTTTTAACAAGGTCAGCTGTTAGTTGTTTGTTTGTTTGTTTGTTTGTTTAGAGAGAACATAGCAAGGGAGGGGTAGAGAGAGGGAGAGAGAATCCCAAGCAGGCTCTATGCTGTCAGTGTGGAGCCTGACATGGGGCTTGAACCCAGGAACTGCGAGATCATGACCTGAGCCAAGATCAAGAGTTGGATGTCCAACAGACTAAGCCACCCAGGTGCCCCAGTCAGCCCTTAATTTTAAGCCTTCTCTTGTGATGTTATATTTTTCTTTCCATCCTAGACCAGTCTCTCAGGGGGCCTGTGAAGTGTGCCTTCTGGTTCAGAGTGCTGGCTGAGCTGCATAGCCCAGGGCTCCCCTTCCATCCCTGAGGATGCAGTCATTCTGGAGGGTGTGCTGTTTTCCATTTATCCTTTGGCAATATAAGTGCTGCTTCCAACTGGCTCTGTCTGCAGAAGCCTTGTGTTAGAAACCGCTGTGTTCAAAACTGGTGGCTTGGTCTAGAAAAGAGGGAGAGGTTTTTTTAATGTTTATTTATTTTTGAGAGGGGAGAGGTACAGAGCACGAACAGGGAAGAGGCAGAGTGAGAGGGAGATACAGAATTTTAAGCAGGCTCCAGCCTCTGAGCTGTCAGCATAGAGCCCAACGCAGGTTTCAAACCCACGGACTGCAAAATTGTAACCTGAGCTGGAGTCGGACGCTTAACTGACTAAACCACCAGGTGCCCCTGGAAAAGAGGGAGTTTTTAAGTGCAGTATTACACTGGTTCTTTCAAGTCCTCCCAGGAAGATAACTACCGATTAATTTAATTTAATTTTACTTTATTTTATTTTATATTTTATTATTCTATTCTACTCTACTCCTCTTCTGTTCTATTCTATTCTATTCTATTCCATTCTATTCTATTGTTAGAGTTCCTATCTTTACCTTTCCTTACAGGTTTCCATATATCTTCCCAGGCCATAGAATTAATTACTTAGGTACTAAGCACTCTGTCAGTCACTTTATACAAATTATTTCAAATTCTCGGAACAATTTGAACTGGTCAATGTCTGTTGGTTGCCACTTTTGACTGTCCAGGGTCCCCTTCCTGCTTCTAATTCATGCTCAGCACATCCCTCAGGGAACGCTCCCATCAGGGTGGTCACAGTGGAAGGGGTATGCATTATGCTGCAGAATCTAAGGGGGCAATTTTCCCTATCCCTTCCCCTAGTGATGTGGCCCATCAGACACCGTGTCCCAGGATGCTGAGCTCTGAGCTTGAGGCATGAAGAGAGACCTAGGTCCAGCTTAAACATCTAGAGCTCCATGCGTGCATCGCCTGGCCTGGCTCGCATCGCCTGGGCCTCTGAGATCCCACGGCTGCTGCCCACTTCCCGGCCTGTTCCCATTCCCTCCAGTTCTTTGAGCCCCCAGCCCCCCAGGCTGTTCAAGGCAAGTCATTTGTTGTTTCATGCAGAGTCGGTATCTGCTGCTTATAACTAAAAAGCTAATCTGATCTCCAGAGATTTTTTTGTATGAAGTTTTTTTGTAAGTTTCTTTATTGAAGTGTCATCAACACTCAGTGTTATATTAGTTTCTGGTGTATAATATAGTAATTCAACAATTCTATACATTACTCAGTGCTCATCACCTTAAGTGTACTCTGAATCCACCTTATCTATTTTCTCCAACCCCCCACCCACCTCCCTCTGGCAAACATCAGTTTGTTCTCTGTATTTAAGAGTCTGGATTTTGGGGGGCCTTCAGTAGCTCAGTCTGTTAAGCATATGACTTTGGCTCAGGTCATGATCTCACGGTTCATGGGTTCGAGCCTTGCGTCAGGCTCTGTGCTGACGGCTCGGAGCCTGGAGCCTGCTTCAGATTCTGTGTCTCCTTCTCTCTCTGCCCCTCCCCTGCTCATGCTCTGTCTCTGTCTCTCTCAACAATAAATAAACATTAAAAAAAGAAGAAAAAATTTGTTTTTAATTCTGAATTTTTTTGACCCCAGTCTACAGATAAGGAAATGTAGCTCTGTGCTATAGCTCTTTAACAAAAACTCCCCTTCTAGACAACTCATATGAAGAAATAGCTAGTGCAGCCTGGGCTAGGCTGGATCTTGAGCCCTGGTACCTAAAAAGACTGTGACTCTTTGGTCCGATTTCCTTATTGAGGCCTACACACCAGATTATTTCCTGAGCTGTGCAATCAGGGTGGCCAAATCCGGGCACCACCAGAATGGCAGCTTGGTATTGTGCAAGGATCTAATGGCATGGCGTACGAAGCACCGTGACTCAGGACACAGATGAACACACATGTTTGACAGATGTAAGTATTGTGCACAGTGCTCACACACGTACGGCCACGTGTTAGAAAAATATAATGAGCTCATCTAACTCATGATTTCATGGATGCTGTTCAGAAAAAGGAAAAGATTTTTTAAAGTTAAAAAAATTAATTGTGTCAAAATAAAATCATAAACAAATAGAGGTAACCGTGCTTAATCATAGAGAAAACAAAAACGATGATCGTGAGACATGAGGGTCTGAAATTTGAGACTCCAGTCGCGTGGGAAGAACCTAGGGAAAGAGTCTAAGGCCAGATTCTGGTTCCAGGATGTGAATCTTCACTTGTGATGGATGATCTTTAAGCTTCCACTAACTATTGGTCATCTAGCCTTTACCTGGAAGTACCATCAAAACCAAAGCTGGGCCAGGGAGATAGGCTTTTCTGTCCAGCTCTAACGAGCAAATGATAGAAGCAAGTTGGGGTTTTACTGGTTATATAAGAGGAAGTTCTGGGAAGTCCTGCTGGTGTTGACCCAGGGTCATGGATGAAGCTCGCCCTCACGTTGGAGTTCGGAGCTGAGCCGCTTCTGCTTGTTCATTGTTCTCTTCCAACGTTCGCTGACTTTTTGCCCGCTTCTCAGGTGCCAGACACTGTGCTGGCCTAGCCCCGAGTCCCTATCCTCTGAGTAAGACAGACAGCTAATCCTTTTGGCTCCCTGGTGTTGGGCGCAGTGGCACTGGTTAGCATAGGGCCAAAGGAATTAAGGAGTGCCGAGCTTCCTCTGTGTTGCGGGGGAGTGTGACAGCGGAGGGAAAGAGGGGTGAGGGAGGCCATGAGTAAGTCAAGCAGGTATTCGCAAGTCTCCTCTATTTACTGTTGATCTTTGGACGAATCATTTAATTTAACTGGGCCTTTGTCTCCTCATCTGTAAAATGGGAGTAATAATATGCAAAGAGATTAAATTAGGGAATGTGTTAAAAGGCTTGATAATACTCAATCATATGGCCATACCACATTTTCATTAGCCATTCATCCACTGAGGGACATTTAGGTTGCTTCCACATTTTTGGTTATTGTTTTTTTTTTTTTTTTAATTTTTTAACATGTTAATTTATTTTTGAGAGATAGAGAGAGATAGAGCACCAGCTAGGGAGGGGCAGAGAGAGGGGGAGACACAGAATCCGAAGCAGGCTCCAGGCTCTGAGCTGCCAGCACAGAGCCTGACGCAGGGCTTGAACTCACAAGCCTTGAGATCATGACCTGAGCTGAGGTCAGACGCTTAACAGATTGAGCCATCCAGGCGCCCCATATTTTAAGTAATGCCAGAGTGAACATGAGGGTGCACACGATTCACCCTTAAAAAAGAAGGAAATCCTGCCACAACAAGGATGACCCTTGAGGACATTATGCTGAACGAAACAAGCCAGCTGCAGAAGGATAAATTGCATTATTCCACTTACACGAGGTGTGTAAAGTAGTCGAGTACTACTTAGCAGCAGAAGAAAGTGGAATGGTGGTTGCCAGGTCTGGGAGGGGCAGTGGAAGTCGCTGTTCAATGGGTCTGCAGTTTCAATCCTGCAAGATGGAAAAGCTCCAGAGACTCCTGCACAGCAAAGTGCCTATAGGTGACACTACTGTATAGTATGCATAAACCTTTGTTAATATATTTCATATTATGTTTCGTATCACAATAAAAAAGGGAAAGGGTTGGGGTGCCTGGTGGCTCAGTCGGTTCAGTGTCTGACTTCAGCTCCGGTCATGATCTCGCAGTCCGTGAGTTCAAGTCCCCCGTCGGGCTCTGTGCTGACAGCTCGGAGCCTGGAGCCTGCTTCGGATTCTGTGTCTCCCTCTCTCTGCCCCTCCCCCACTCGGGCCTCTGTCTCTGTTTCTGTCTGTCACTCTCTTTCAAAAGTGAGTAAACATTAAACAAAATTTTTTTTAAAGGAAAAGAGCTGGGTACCTGGGTGGCTCAGTCGATTAAGACCTTCGGCTTAGGTCATGATCTCTCGGTTCGGGGGCTCGAGTCCCACATGGAGCTCTGTGCTGACAGAGCCTGGAGGCTGCTTTGGATCCTGTGTCTCCCTCTCTCTGTGCCCCAATCGCGCTCTCACTATGTTTCTGTGTCTCTCTTAGAAATAAATAACATTTAAAAGGTTTTTTTAAAGGGAAAAGACTTAAGCAAACAATGCCATACATTCTTTATGAATATTTACATTAGTAGTAAGTGTATAAAAACATGGGAGGAGGGGCGCCTGGGTGGCGCAGTCGGTTAAGCGTCTGACTTCAGCCAGGTCACGATCTCGCGGTCCGTGAGTTCAAGCCCCGCGTCGGGCTCTGGGCTGATGGCTCAGAGCCTGGAGCCTGTTTCCGATTCTGTGTCTCCCTCTCTCTCTGCCCCTCCCCCATCCATGCTCTGTCTCTCTCTGTCCCAAAAAATAAATAAACGTTGAAAAAAAAAATTAAAAAAAAAAAAAAAACATGGGAGGAGGCTGCCTACTAATTTTTGGCAAGTAGCTGTTTTTAGGAAGGGAGAGAGAAATGGGATTGGGGAAGGGAGACTCCAATGTATTTGTTACGTTTTAATTTTTAAAACAAAAGGATCTGAAGCAAAATGGGCAAAATATTAATTAGTCAAATTGGAGCGAAGGGTACATTGGGATGTATCATCATGTATTGTGTTCGAAATATTTAACAATAATAAAGAACAAGACAGTGCTCAGCAAAGTGCTTACCATAAAGAAGGTTTCAAAGAGTAGCAGTCAAATAATACAATAATGCAAATACAAATCAAAACTCAAAGCGCTTGAAGAAGTCCTGAAGCAAGAGGGAGTGTGCTGTGCTTCTAGAAGAGCGCACACATCCATGAGGCTGGGGAAGGAAACTAGGGCCAGGTCACTACGAGCTCTCAGGGGCTCAGATGCACACTGCTTAGGCTGGCATCGATCAGGGGGCCTGCACCGCTGGTCTAGTAAGGAGTAAGATGAAGTCCCAGATCCAAAGCCTGCTCCATTATCAGAGACTGGATACAAGGCAATTGGAACTCTCATACTGTTGGTGAGAATACAAAATGGTACAGCCACTCTGGAAAATAGTTTGGCGGTTACTGATACAGCTAAATATTCACTTACCATATGACTAGCGTTCCCATTCTTAGGTATTTGCCCTAGAGAAATGAAAACTTACGTTCACACAAACCTACACATTAATGTTTATAGCAGTTCTATTCATACCTGTCAAGAAATGTAAACAACCCAGATGTCTTTCAACTGGTGAATGGGTAGACAAATGATGGCACGTCTACACCAGGGGATGCTAGTCTGCAGTAAAACAAATGAACTATTCTGGATACACACATCTCAAAGGTATTATTCTGAATGAAAGAAGTCAGTCCCAAAAGATTACATACTATGAGATTCCATACATATGACATTCTCAAAAAGACATAACATAGTGATGGAGAGTTATCAGTGATTGCCAGGCTCTAGGGATGTGGGGGTGGGGGTGAGGCTAAGGTTACAAAGGGGTAGAAGTAGGGCACTTTCTGGGGTATTAAAACCTGTTGTGTGTCCTGATTGTTGTGGTTGTCACACACCTAGATACTAAAATTCATAGAACTACACACATACAAATGTCAGTATTAATATGAGTTAATTAAAATGTAATTTTTATTATTATTATTATTTTTTAATTTATTTTTGGGACAGAGAGAGACAGAGCATGAACGGGGAAGGGGCAGAGAGAGAGGGAGACACAGAATCGGAAACAGGCTCCAGGCTCTGAGCCATCAGCCCAGAGCCTGACGTGGGGCTCGAACTCACGGACCGCGAGATCGTGACCTGGCTGAAGTTGGACGCTTAACCGACTGCGCCACCCAGGCGCCCCTGTAATTTTTTTTTAAATCCTGGAAGCAACCATACACTTTGAAGGTTGTCAGCCATCATTACTAATAGTTCTGAATTGAGGAAGGAAGACTGAACAGTGTAAGCAAAAAATCAGGCATTTCTTAGAAAATATTTATAAATTACATTTATCCATCCAACCAACAAATCATCTGGGGTTGTTCTGACCAGCACATGTCCAGTGCTCATGGAATATCCAAAATGGAGTAGATGGAAGATATGGAAAACAGGACAAAGTGTGGTGAGTGTCAACAAAGAAGTACATTCATGGCTAAAAGAACAGTTTCTGAAGTAGTTTCTACTTAAATGAGAATTTGGCCAAGTTCATATCAAGTCCAACAGCCTTCCATTATTCTTCCCATGGCGCTATCTCCATGCAACTATTTGCACATCGGCACAAAATATCTAATTTGGCATATTTGAAAAATGTGTGGTAGTTATGTTATGTTGTATATACCTTATTAAACACAACATATCTTCTTCAACTCCAAGTTCACTTTACATGAGATGCAAATCTACTGTATGCATATGTATTGGGAATTGGAGAGTTTCAGTTTCAGTGTGTGAATCTAGTGTCCCTCTCAATGGGGATCATTAGCAAAAGAGGGAATTAGGACATGAGAATGAAACCAGAAGGTCAGCAGAGGCTTCTTTATTCCTTTTACTTGTTTCTATTTATTTATTTCACTGAAGTCCTACAAGCAATGAAAGAACAGGCCATAGAAAGCCAGTGTGTGGGGCACTGCCCATGCATGCTGGGCAAGGTGGTGCCATGGCAGAGCCAAGACCTATAATCTCAGAGACTGGCAATTGCCTTGAGAAATATCTATTTGGGATGCAAACAAATACATTTCGTGCTTATTTCCTTTTCATGACTGACAGTATTTTGTGATGTAGGGATCCCAGTGGGACCCAGAAGGCAGAACCCAGAAGGTGCATACAGTTGAAACTTAGGATAAGGACTAGATAAGGCACAGAAACAATATCCCTTCACATGTGCATCACCTGAAACAAAATAAAATAACTTTGCAAATTTATTTTCAGGTATATTTTTAAAAAGAGAATGTGGAATGATGGATGGAGGGTTGACTAACTGGTGAGCGAGAAAAACAAATGAGTCCTCAATGAGGTGGAGCCAGCTCCCAGATTTTCCTATGCGGGCTGCACATAGTGACTTCCTTCCAATGGGAGCACGTGAAAAGAGAGGAAAAAGGGTGATTTTACAGTAGAGAAACCTGGTAAATACTAACTCAGCCAGTTGATCAAGACCAACATCCACAGTGATAAGCCATGTTGACGGTATGTGCCCTTGATATGATGTGATGTGAATGGCATTTTACCTCTGTGATCTTTCTTCCCCAAACCCATAATCCCATTGTAATCATGAGAAAATCATCATATCAGGTGAGGTACGAAAACAAGCTAAGGGTCCATAGAGAGACAAATAAAGAAAATGTGGTGTATACACACACACACACACACACACACACACACACACACACGCACACTAGAAATTATTAGCCATGAGAAAAGAAGGGATTTCTGGGGCACGTGAGTGGCTCAGTCAGTTGTGTCTGACTCTTGATTTTGGCTCAGATCATGATGTTAGGGTTCCTGAGATCAAGCCCTGCATCAGGCTCTGCACTTCAATGCGGAGCCTGCCTGGGCTCTCCCTCCTCCTCTCCCTCCTTCTCTCTCTGCCTCTCTGTCTCTCTTTTTATCTCAAAATAAATAAATACACTTTTAAAAAATACAGAAATAAAGAATTCCTGCCATTTGTGATAACATGCAGGGCATTATGGTAAGACAGATAAGTCAGGCGGAGAAAGCCACATACTGTACGATCTCCCTTGTAGGTGGAATCTAAAAAAGTTGAATTCTGAGAAACAGAGTAGAGTGGTGGTTGCCAGAAGCTGGAGGACGGGGAAAAATGAGGGAAATGTTGACGATACTGTATTATATACTTGAAAGTTACTAAGGAAGTAGATCTTAAATGCTCTAACCATAAAAAAGAAATGCTAATTATATGAGATGATGGGGTGTTAACTAAGTGCACTGTAGTCACACAGTGTGCAAGTGTATCAACTCAACACGCTGTATGCCTTAAATACACACAATGTTATATGTCAATTATATCTCAATAAAGATGGAAAAATAAATTATGAATTAATTTTTTAAAAAATGAAATTCATCAGACAAATCCCAGTTGAGGGACAATTCTGCAAAATACCTGACCATTATCTCTGTTGAGGTCATTAAAAAGCAGGGAAAACCTAAATGTCACAGCTGAAAGAAACCTAAGGAAAAAGATAATAGAATGTAAGGTGGAGTCCTGGATGGGATCCTGGAATAAAAAACGGATATTAGGCAAAAACTAAGGGAATCTGAAAAAAAAACTGTGGACTTCAGTTAATAATAATGTATCACTATTAGTTCATTAATTGTGACAAATGTACTATATTATTGTATGATGTCAATAATGGAGGAGAGCGGTACGTGGGATGTTGGGAACCCTGCACTATTCTTCACAATTTTTCTGTAGCTCCAACACTATCCTTAAATGAAAAGCTTATTTAAATAAACAAGCTTAGTAAAATGTTAATGATGGAAGCATTGGTGTGCACTATAAAATTCTTTCAACTTTGGTGTGTGTTTGAAATTATTCATAATTAAAAGATAAATTTGTAAGCATTTTGTTTAAACTGCAGGGTAGGAAGAGCCTTAAAAGCTTCAAGCAGCCAGCAAGCAAACAAAGGATTGTAAATTACAGTGAACTACACAGTACTAATAAAGATGTGCAAATTGCCTCTGAAGTTGTCTTCTCTTGGTATGCTGTGTTCACTGCTTTGTGTTACTTGATACGAAATAATTTATAAGGACATTATTAATAGCTTCATCATCAGCTTTGGTTCCTGCAGCCCTGGTTTCCCCCTTGAGATTTTAAGTTTCTTAATCACAATTTCTCCTAAATGCCCCGCAGTTGGAGAGATGCTATGTATTTGCCTGTTTCCGCAGATAACCTATTATCCCACTTCAGAGAATAAAACTGGGCCAACAGGCATAACCCCCCACTTCCTGTCCTCCTACATACACACTTATTTATAACTTCCCCATTCACCCTCTTCCTTCTAGACTCAGAGAGCCATTCAGGGTTCAGTCTTCACCCTTCTTTGATCCTTCCAGGATCATTCACATTTCTCATCAATTATTTCATTGTTTCCCCAGATTTCAAATCTTCTGCCCCAATTCTTCTTCACAGCCTCCCAAAGCCTGTGAGTTTCATCTTCAAATAATTTGTGTCCTCCAAAAACAAAACAAACCAACCACCCTAAAGTTCTCTCTCTCTCTCTCTCTCTCTTCTCTGTTCTCTTTTTCCCATGGCCAGAGTCCTCTGGAGGATGGTCCACACTTGCCATCTGCACACACGTTCACTTCTCAGTGTCCAAAGCCACTCTGAATCCCTCTGATGAACTCAATAATGACTTCCCCCAAAGCCCATGCCAGAGCCTTGACTCTCAGCAGCAGGTGACACTCATGACCAAGTGTCTGCTGGACAGTCTCTCCTCCTCAGGCTTCCAGGACCCACTGTCCCCCCTTCACCCCTTTGGCTGATCCTTGTCAGCCTTTCTTGCTGGTTCCTCTTCCTCTGGTCACCGTGATTAACATCAGAGCTCTGTTTTTGGTCTTCTTATCATGCCCTTACACACTCTTCCTGCATGATCCTTCCAAGGCTTCCATCACTCTGATGCCCCTCAGATCTGCACTTCCCCACATAATACCAAGAGCCGACATATAGCTTGTAGTGAGGACCTACCCCACCCTAGGCACTATTTAAGCATTTGATATACATTATCTCATCTGATCTTTGCAACAGCCTCAGGAAGGTGCTACTGATATTATTGTCCCATTTTACTGAGCACAGACAGATTCCCAAACACCTTGCACAAATTCACACAGCTTGAAGCCAGTATCTGAATCCTGACCTATGCTCTAACCACCACATTATGCTTGCAGAACATCTCCACCTAGAGGCCTTCTATTCATCTCAAACTCAACATGCTCCAAATGGAACTTATAATCTTTTCCCCAAAATTACCTCCATTATTTTTCCAGAAGAGGATCCAGGCTTGGTGAGGCCTGGAGTTTCTATAATTGGATGCAGAAAGTCTCTTTGAGAAAACTAAAACAGTGAATACCAAATCAGGTTCAGGGTCTTGAAAGTGGCCCATGAAATTGAGGGATCCTAACACATAACTTTCATTAGCTTCATAATTAACACCCCTCCCCGAATACATTGTATATTTCAATGACCAGAATGTAGTCATTCTGGCTGGAGACTGGGAACCTTCCTCTCCTTCCATTGTCACCCCCTTCCCTTCTTCATCCGTAAGGAATCAAGGATGCAAAGTCCCTCTTCCTCACATCTCTGGGGCATCTCTCTACCTCCTCATATAAACCATCTTCTCATAGCTCGGTTCCTCAGCCTCTCTCCTGGTCCACCTCTCATCTCTACTGGACCACCTCTCATCTCTCACTTGGACCACTACCATAGTGTACCTCCTTCCTGCTTCAGCATGGGCTTTCCCCAGCACACTTCCTGTGCTGCAGTGGGGTGGGTGGCTATCAAAAACCTACATCTTATCAATATTTATGTGACTTCCCATTGTCCTCCAGCAAAGGTCTAAATTCCTTAGTCTGGTCAACCTTGCCAGGCTTACTTCTCACTGTGCTCTCCTTTTGTTCCTGTCTTCAACAAATAATTTTTAAGTACTCAAGTATTCTTGAGTACTGTTATCAAGTGCCAATAATAGACTAACTAGATGCTAAACACTGCAGTTGCAGCAGTGAACAACGCAAGATCTTTCACACCCCATGTTTCACCACACCAAACACCTTGCAGTTGCTAGGCTACGTAAGACTGCGTTCAGCCTCTTTACCGTTTCCTGGTATATAGAAAATACTCTTAAATTCACTGATCACCTGGTTAATCACCATTTTATCCCTCATGGCTGGAAGTGTCACCTCCCTATCATCCACCAACAAGGATATATCCCTTCCTCCTTTCTACCCCAGATATGCTTCTTTCATCTACCTGACCACGAGAAGATCTCCCTTACTTCACAGTCAACTCTTTGACTGGAGAAACAGAATTTTATTCATCTCTATATCCCCACTGGGACCTGGTGCCTAGTAGATATCATTTATCAATCCATTTATCTATCTATTCATCAGTTCATTTATTCCTCCATCCATATACCCATCTGTCAACCTTTGTGTCCATCCATACACCTATCCATCAATTCACCCATCCATCCATCCAACAAATATTTCTGAATATCCTCCAGGTATCAGCTTTTTTCCTAGGCTCTGTGGATATAGAGAAGAATAAGATAGATGAAGGCCCTGCTCTCACTAGCCCTACACTCTAGTGGGGACGGGTCAAAGAATACGGAAATAAGGGAAGCAAATAAGCCAGATAGGTGAGTGAGGCTTACTAGAAAGTAAATTAACCAGAGTGGTGTCACAGAGGGTGTTGCTTTATAAGGAATGGTCAGGTCACCTTCTAAGAAGGTGTTATTTGTAATGAGACCCAAATGGTAGTGAAGAAGCAGCCAAGCAAAGAGTGGCAGAGAGTCTTGATATGGGAGTGAGCTTTGTGTGTCTGAGGAACAGAAAAGATCAGAGTAAGCAGGTGGAGGGGTGGGAGGTGAGTTTGAAGAGGTACGCAGGGACAGGATCATGTAGCATCTTGCAGGCCATGGAAAGGAGTTTGGATTTCATTCTGAGTTAGGGGCATAGGTAACTTCTCAGTGAATGAAGGAATAAGTGAATACATAAACATGGCACAGGTGCATTGTTCTGAATTTAGTCTGTCTGTGGCTTGTCTCTGCATTGAGCCGTCACTGCCACCTTTACCTGGTCTTCTCCTCTGACCACCTGGTATCAGGTGAGACCACCTTTGTCCTGCGCTCCACTCAGGTTGCTGTCGGACAAACTTTTGGCCCTGTCTCAGAACCAGAACAGAGGGACAGAGAGCAGCCTTGTCTAGAAATAGTCCAAGGCTAGCCCTTACCTCCCGCTCCAGGACTGTTTCTCTTGCAATTCCTCAGGATCCTAGGAGAAGGCAAGGAGCAGGGATGAGGGGAAGAGAGCCAGGGATGATGTGAGAACTTGGGAAACACAGAAGTTTGGCAATAGTCGGTTCAGATTTTGAATCCTTTCTCTGGCATTTATCTCTACATGTATGACCTTGGACAAGTCACTTCACCTCTCAGCTTCACTGTCCCCCCCCCCCCCCACGACATGGGGACATAAGCACCTATGTCATTGGGTCTGGGGGAAACATTAAATAAGATATTGTGGTAAAATAAGAGGTTTTAACAAACATCATTTGTTCTCCTTTTCTTGCTTTTAACCAATGACCTTGTTGCCTAAAAGTTGTACCGTTAGAAAGCACCTTCGTTCTTCACTCCTGTTCTACAAAAGTAGGAAAATGGCAAAAATCATACTGTGTGTTTCAGTTCCCCATTTTGTTCATATCCAAGTTGATTGATATTTCCAATTTTTGACAATAACAAAAGAAATGCAAGCAAAAACCACAAGAGCTTCACTTCTTGTTCCCTCAAGATCCAGATGACAGTCCCCACTGCTCCCGAAGCAGATCAGCCTGTCAAAACAAGTGGCAGAGGAAGGAAGGCAATGTGACCTCTCCAAGGCTTTAGAAGCCCAGGAGGAGGTGGGGCGTGGGAGCTCCCTGCATGACATCCCACAGAGCCTCCAAGGGCCCCCGGAACCTGCCTTCTAAAGTACCTTCCCTTCCCAACAGAATGGGAGCAGATAATTCGGCTTCAAGAGGCTGAAGTCGTTTTTGTTGTCATTCAGTTCTTGTTTTCTTCTCGCAAAATGTCCCAACAGACTTTGGGCCTCATCAGACCATTTTCCTAGGAGGCCAACTGTGAACACACCCACACCCACACCCACCTCCCACATACACACACCCTGGTCCCAGTTCCTCACCGCTCCCCCATCCTCCAACCCCAGGAAGTAGGTTTCTCAACCAGCAAGGGCTGGTATGAGTCACAGGCAATTCCATTTTGTTTGGGGGCATAAGACTGCCTTCTCACTCTTGGGGCCAAAGGAGTTGCTGAGAAGGAGAGGAGGTTCTGACCCACAGGGAAATTCCCACCTCTGCACCGTGACTTAGAAACACCTTGGTCCTTTTGCTCATCTCTCTCAAGGGGTAAGGATGCCCTTGTTCCTAGTAAAGGTCCGTGTTCCCAGGATGAGGCTTAGGTCTGGGGTTGGTGCCGCTGGTGTGGCATGGGGGTGGTGGGCAGAGCGGGCGAAAGGGGGCTAATATAAACTCCACCATGGGTGGCAAGGGGGGTATGTGCATGTATGTGCTCACATTTAAGTGCAGAGGGAAGGCACAGGAATGGAAACTCAGGCCGTGCATATCTGGCACCATAGCTGGTTACTGGTGCTTTCAAACTTTCCTTCAGGAGCTGCTGCCTTCAGGGAGACAATAAATGAGAACACCATGACATGCTCCCAGCCTGGCCTGCCACCCCCCTCCACCTAGCCCTCTCCCCGACCCTCAGTGCGTGAGGGAACGTGGTCAGGTCTGTTGTAACCACAGAGTTCTCTCCCCTCAGCTCAGCTGGGACTAATCAAAGAAGAGGGGCAGGGGCCCTCTCTTCATAAGGTACCATGGTGGTAGGAGGGGAAGGGGTCTGCTGGGGAGGGGACCCCCAGAATCCATGAGGGATGTTTCCACAACTCCGTGAAGAGGAGGAGAATGAGTCTTCAGGAAGATTTGGATCAGGCATCTTTGGTTCTTTTCTTTTCTCTGGTGAAAATGATGGCCCCTGTTCTTGTGATCCACCTGCAGGCTACCCATCGTCCTTGAAAGGGATAGAGAGGAGAGAGACAAACCAAGCAAAGCCAACAGACTTTGAAAACGACCATAGATCTGATTGTGAGCACTGCCCTGGGGACCAGCTCTGCCTACAGCCCTTCCATCCCAGGTCACTCGGAGGCTGCCACAGGGCCATTCTGGTGACCCAAATCAGCACTCGCCTCAGGTCACAGAGGGGTTTTGAAGCCGAAGGTGGGTGAGCGCCCTGGCATTCTTTCATCCTAGACAAGAGGTCAGTGCAAAACGGCACTGGCCAGACAAACCACAGGAAAGAGAGAAATTCAGTGTCATTCAGGAAACAGAAGACACTTCACTGAACCCAGAGATGGGGTAGATCGCTACGTGTGACTTTTAGGAGAAAAGGGAACATGACAACAGATATTGTTAGTGACGGTCTATCAGAAAAGAAAATGTCTTACAGCACAAGAGCCTGGGGAGGGGACAAGGCTGTTCTGCGTTCTGGTTATTGTCTTCGCCAAGCCCAGTGCCAAGACTCCACGATGGCCTCCGTTCTACCAGCCAGGCAACGTCTCAAAGGTTCCTCCACTCCCAACGTGTGGGGTTCACAAGGGTTTCTGCTCAGACAATCTGAAACCCAAGAAATGTGAGATCCTGCTCCCGGGGCTGGGGCTTAATGGAGATTTGATTGTGCTTACTCCAGCAGAGGGCAGAACAGCACTGCTCTCTTCTCCTGACTCTCCCCCCTCCCACCCCCCCACCACCCAGTCCACAGCTACAGGACATGCTCTTTGGCCAAAATGTGGCCTTTCTCCAGGAGTCACAAGCTGCACGCCAGATTAGCTCCTGAGTTCTCGGCTGGCCTCACAATGCTACTGCTTTGAGCATGCTACAGGCTGTGCCTCGAGAAGCACAGGAATGTACAGGGGGCTGGAGCCTCTCACCCGGGGTTTCCCTCCGTCCCTTATATGGTGAGGCCTCTCCTGAAGGCTTAATCAACACCCTTGCCCCCAGTTAGATCCTGCCTGGCCGCCGTTTCCTGCTAAGATGACTGCATCCTTTCGCAACCTGCCCTCTCTTAGCAAAGTAGGGTTTGGGTGTTGTTCACTAGGTGGACCCCAAAACTGAAAAGAACAAGAATCAAGCGGCAGTGTTTGCTCCCTAGGAAATGTGCTGTTTCTCTGGAAGACTGCGGAAGCCCCAGATGCATTTGGCATGCAAAGCTAAATCAGCAGAACAGCAGGTTCAGACTAGAAGAGCCAGTTCCGTTCCGCTGGAAGAGAGAGGATGCAGAATGTGGTTTTTCAGTTCCTGGGGCCTCAGGAGCTCTGAAACTCCCTCTCTCCCTGCCTTGCTGCACCGCCGCTATTGTGGAGAAAACTGTGCCTACTCCTGGTATTACACTGAGGCTCCTGCGGCCTCAGTTTCCTTGTCAGTGAGATGGAAAACCGAATTTCAAATTCTTTATTTATGATGTGAGAGAGATAGGGATGACTCTCATGGGCCTTTCGGCAGCCTCCCCCACCCCTCCATTGCCCTCTCTCCTTCTCCCCTGCCTTAGCTTGTTCTTTCTTTTTTCCTCCCATTCTCTGGGTCCCCTGGCCTCTCTCCTCTCTGCCCCCTCCAGGCAGGAAGACCAGAGTCTGCCTTTTTCTGGTTAAGAAGTCCTGCTTTGCAGAAGCATAGCCAATTTATGACCCTGCCCTTCCCAGCTGGGAACAATGTTTATTTACATTTAGGAATATAAGGAGAGAGGCTTAGCTGTGAGTTTCTGGGGCCAGGGAAAATTAGAGCCATGCATAAAGGGTTTGCCTTCACCAGGGTGCTGAGCTAGTGCTGGGCCCAGGAGGCTGTGGGGCCTGGGGAGGGGAGTGTCAGAAAGGAGGTGGTCTGATGCTCTTTCTGATTTTGGGAATTAACTCAATGTTCTCAAGCCAAGAAACAGAGAGAAGCAAAGAGGGGAAGTGGGAACAAAGAGACAGAGAGAGAAAAACTAAAAATCAAAACCGTAAAAGGAAAGGAAAAAGTGACATAGTTCTTAAATATATATTTTTTTAATCATAAGGAAGATTTGAAGAGAGCAGAAAGGGTTTAAAGGGGGATTTGTCCTTATTTACTACTAAATAGAAACCTCCCACAGCAGGTGACTGGTGACTCAGGAAAGTACCATAGGAACCAAGGTCAGTTAAGAAGCAGCAAGGTCCCCAGGGCCTTTGTTCCTATCCTATAGGACGACTTATACCTCCTACATTTTTCTGGGGTGCAGGGTGGTTGAGAAGTATAGTAGACAAGACACAGGAGCTTGCCCTGGAGGCCCAGGTCATAAGTTGATTTTTCTGGGGCACCTCACATCCCCTTGTCCCCTGCATATCCCTGTCCTAACTGTTGTCCCCAAGCTGGAGATGATGTCATGGAAGGGGAACAGGGTCCTGGGATCGTACAGCTCCCAGTAGGAACCCAGGATCTGGGGTTGATGAGATGTGTGTCTGAAGCAAATCACCTAATGTTTCAGAGCCTTGGCTTCCCCATCTGGAAAATGCAGACACTAATATCTCACAGCCTTATTATAAGAATTGTTAATAATAGTAAACAAGGAAACAGTTAATGGTTTCTGCACCCAACTGCCATGTATTCAGCACTGCCCTGAGTCTGTGCTGTACATCCATCATCCCAGTTGGTCCTCACATCATTCCCTCCAGGTGAGGACCACAAAACACCCTCAATTTCTACACAACATACAGAAAGTCACAGCCAAAAGCTACTGTTGACAGGGTGGCTCCCTAATCCCTTCCCATTAGCAGCTGGCACATGACTAGGAAATGTGAGCTTCCTTTCCTTGCCCAGCCTGTCACCTGTTTGGGTTTCTGTTTGGACCGGCCCATTGCCTGCCACCAGAGCCCAGGGCCTGCACAGCTACAGAGCCCTGGAGAAGCAGCTCGGCCCTGGCAGGGGCCGGGCAGCACCCAATCCCAACTCCATCGGCCAGTAGCTAATGGTTAAGGCATCTTGGGCCTTAAAGTCACTTCATTGCAGTCTCTGACTCCCTCATATCTAAAATAGAGATGGAGGTGGTGGGATGGGTCCTCCTGCCCAGAGAGGCTGTTTCGAGGACCCAGGGTAGGGAGGAAGTGTTACTAGTCCAGGGAGAAACTACAACTCACTGGACAGACAAAATTCCTTTCCTCTGTCTCAGCCCTTCCAGGAGCCTGGCTTTGACCTGTGGACCCCAGGGGCATAAAGGAAAAGCCAGGCTGTGGCTGCATCCAGGCTTTGGTGGGGGAAAAAGAGGGACCATGCAATCTGGAATTGAAATTTACTAGAATCTGGAATTTAGCCCAACACTCCATTGGAAAAGTAGTCAAATTTCAGGGTAGATGCATAGGCTAAGGGCTCAGATGCATAGGACTTCAAGTCCTTGTTCTGTCCCTTAAGAGTTGTGTGACCTTGGGCAAGTCATTATCTCTCCAAGCCTTAGTTTCTTCACCTGTAAAATGGGAAAATTAGCGATACCTCAAAGGATGGATATAACAAAGCTTGGAAAACACTTGGCCGAGCCTCCTACACACAGCAAATTCTTCCCCATGCTGCTGGTGCTGCTCCTGTATCTTTGCAAAGAGCCGAGGGGCTCTCTAGCTTCCTGTCCCCACCTGATCTGGGGCCTCGCCCTGCCACTGATGCCCACAGCCAAGTGCAAATGGCACTTACAAGGTACAAGAAACAGTGTTTGAAAAATGAAAGTTCTGTGCTTCTCATGGACTTTCTATTTAAATTTACTGATTCCCTAATTATAATCTCAGCAAGAAAGAAGACCAAGGACCAGCGGGGGTTGTTGAGGAGCAATTACTTGGCAATTTTCTTTTTTCCAATGGAAGCAAAGGGAGGTGGAAGAACAGGACGAAGGGCGGAGCTCAGATTCCCTACTCTGTCCCTTTATCTGGGCTTAATGTTCTCTGTCCATTGGTAGGGCTGGGTGCTGCCTTGGAGGCGACTCAGCACTTCCCTTGGAGGGTGGGCCTTGGGAATGGTGCCTGGGGGGTGGGGGGGGATGGGGGCTGGCAGTGGCGGGGGCAGGGGGAACTACCCATAGACTAACATCTCTTTGGCCTTTCTCTCTTTCTTGAAAAGCCAAAACAAGCCTGTTCATTCCTTCCCTCCCGAGTACATACCCATTTAGTAGATCTTTTTTTTTTCTTTTTTCAAATTTCCCAAAGTGTTTCCCAAGAACACTTGCTCAGAATTACCCAGGGTGCTTGTCAAAGATTCTAGGCCCCAAAGTCTACCTACAGAATCAGCATCTGCCAGCTGGGCATAGGCATTGGCATCTACAGTTGACTAGAAGCCTGGGAGATTCTGATGGAGGCCCAAGGTTGAAAGCCAATAAACTCCTGAGCCCATCCTATTTCCACCTAGCAGCAAGATGCAAGTCGGGGCCCCATGTCTGACACTTAGCAATTGATCGTCACGTCCTCGGGCAACTCAGTTCATCAGCTCTTGGGTGCCTGTGGTCATTGGCTTTAGAAGTGTCAGGTGCAGAAAAGGATGGCTGGAGACTTGCTTTGTCCTCTGCACAAAATGACCCCAAACAGTACGTTGTCGTTTGCAGAACACCAGATCCAGAAGGACTCTAAGCAAGCAATTTCTAAGCCTGAGAGCAAAGCTGTGGAGTCAGACTCACTCGGCTTAGAAATCCGCTTCTGCCACCACTTACCAAGCAGAACAACTTTGGACACACGCAGCCCCTCTCTGTGCCTCAGCTTCCTCAACTGTAAAAGTAAGATCATAATAGAACCGTCCTCCTGGGAGGACAACATGGGATTATGTGCATACACACAAGCACGTGTACACGCATGAACGCCACACAGGACCTCAGAGAGTGGCCGGCCCACATGAACTGCTAGTCACCACTATTTGTTGTCAGAGACTTACTGGATATTGCACGCATACTCACGAGTCCTCACCACCTCCTGTCTGGTAAGTATGCTTTTGTCCCGCTTTACCGAAGGGGAAACTGAGGCTCAAAGAGATGAGGTAGCTGGTGCAAGGTTAAAGAAGCAGGAAGGTCACAGCCACTGGTTTATTCATAAAATATCGACTGCTTTCTGTGTGCCAGACTCTATTCCAGGCATCGGGGATTTTGTGGTACACGAGATAGACAATGTTCCTAGTCTCTTGGCAATCAAATCTAATTGGGGGAAATTTGGAAATGAAACCATCTGACTCCAGAGCCCATGGGTCTGACCATCAAATTGCCTCCTTGACAGGTGATAGGTCTTATTGTTGCAAGCACACAGCTGGAGCCTCTCCCATCCCCCATCCTGTGTCAGGGTTTCTGGGACTCTGTGCTTGGTGGGACTTGCTAAGAAGACCTCTGATCCGGGGGTGGGGGAACAGGCTTAGGGTAGAATCGAGACCAGAAGGTTCAGTGTGGGTGTCCTAAGTTCTTGCAAACTGTGAGGAGAAACAGCGTTCATTTTGTGGTCAAATCTAGCCTTTGCTGCCTGTGATTCCTGAAAATATTTTCTAGAGTCGGCTGAGACCTCCCCAATGCTAGGATGGAGGGCTGCCCAGACCCACATCCTCTCTGGGGTAGCAGGGAGGCTACACCTGGCCAAGTGGGTGGCAGGTGGGGAGCGGGAACTTGGGCTCCCTCTAGTGAGGCGGTGGAGCAGTGCAGAAAACACCAGCATCTTAGGCACAAAGCAACCTCGAAAGAACTTCCTTCCCATCAAGAAGATGATGGGGTTGAGTGAGTCCTGGTCAAAAATGGCACCTCCTGTGGCTACCAAGGACAGCAACAACTCTGCAGCAGAGCTGTCTGGAATGCTCACTCTTTTGTGGTACTTGCCTCCAACCTGAACTTCCCCAGCTGTGCACGTACAGATCCCTGGGTCTAGCCCCATGTAGCTCAACCCCCAGGCCTCCGCTGGAGGTGGCCTCCTCACCTTCCTTTTTGCCACACCAGGCACATACTTCTTTTTCTTCTGGGCCTGTTGGGCTTGCCCTGGACCCCAGCCTGCCCACCACCACCACCACCACCCCTGGGCTAGGGGCAGGGGTGTGTAGATCATGACAAAGATTGGTCCTGACTCCCATTTCCAGGCTCAGCTTTGTCTCCTGGAAACACCACCCAGTATTTTTGGAGCCACTTAGCATCCTAATGATTAGCAAACTATTGCAACCAGATGCCTAGGCTCTGCTGAGTCAGCAGAGGTCCCAACAGCAGTGAGGAGCAGACCCTGGCCAGTGTACCTGGGAACAAGTCACATGACATCTCAGGGCTGCAGTCTCCTTGTCTAAAAATTGAAACGACTGAGGTTAAAATGGACAAAATATGGGAAAGCACTCTGGGAAGTATCATACACAAGCTGTTGTTGATATTTCTATTATGTCTGAAACAGAGAAGTCAGCTCAGATGCCTTATCCTGTAAGACTCAAATGGCTTTTACTGAATGTCCCCCCACCAAGTAGTAGACCCCTTCCCCTCTGAACCTCTCTGCTATTATGCAGAGGTGGGGGGTTATGGGTAGGGTAGAGTTTTTCCCAGTCATCTGGACCTCTGAGCACCTGCTTCCACTGAATTAAGCCAGTTTAGGGACCCGCTTGGTTTCCTATGTACCCTGGACCCGTTGTACATCAAATCTATCTGAATTTGTAATATGGCCCCTTGTCCTAATTTTCATTAAAAAAAAAAAATCTGACAAGCCCTTGTGTGTAGCCATCTTCATAAGAGACAGAGGAAGTTTACCACACAGATGACTGTCTGTGTCAGACGTGCATCCTCCGAGACATCCTCTGGCTACTTCTGGTACCTTCAGGTCAACCTCCCTCTCCTCGTTCCTAAGTCCTCATCAGTTCTCTCCCATCCCAATTCCTGTTTGTTCCTATAACAGAGAAGTTTAAATATTTCTTTCCGTGTCTTCTGTCAACTTTTGTTTATCAAGGCGACATTCAGGACCGAGACCCCCAACAAAGACAAGTCCTTCCCTGAAAGGAATTTAGGTGACAGCCAATGGGATAATAACGTCTTTCTCTTCACTACATTTTTATTTCTCTCCGGGCTCCCCATTCATGTGGACCAGAGATAGAAGAGAGTGAAGGCTGAAGGGACACTAGAGCAGGGGGAGATGTGGAAGGCCCCAGAGAGGGGCTCCAATGCCTCTCCTTGTTCCACTGCACAGTTACTTTCGAGGGGTCTCTGCTCCCCATCTGGAAGTTGGAGAATCAAACTCAAGCATTTTTCCATCTACATGGCAGCATCTTATTAAAGGTATGTCCTGTGAGGACAGAGTTCAGTGTTAGGGACGCAGGACCCACACCCTTTCCAAGCTAAGTTGAAGCCACGTAAGGAAGGGGGGCCCAGGAAACTCACCTTACATCCAGTCCTTTGTGCTTTTGCTCTGGAACCTCTGAAACCCAAGGACACCTAGCTCTCAGACTCCTGGCCAGAGAGAGAGAGACAAGAGCTGTGAGTGGTAAGGAGGCAGACAAGAGCTGTGAGTAGTAAGGAGGCAAGACTCCCAGTAATTCGAGATTTCAGATAATTTCATGTGGGATCAGAACACTCCAGACAGGCCAGTTATGGGTCTCAGATTCTTCACCTGTATAGTGTGCTCTCTGGTTAGTATTACAACAATAACAACAGTGACTGCAGATAATAATAGCTGCCATTATTTGAGCACTTACTATGTGCCAGATACTACACGCATTTTTCACTGGATACAACAATCATTTGATGTCAGTAGTTATTACCCTCATTTTATAGATGGGGAAGTTGAGGCTTAAATGAATTCCTTTGTCTAAAGTCACATAAGTTGGAGGTGTAGGAGCTGGGCACTGTCTCTTAAGCACTATGCCATTTAATGCTTATGTACAATTTGCAATTTAGAAATGTAATTCTCATGTATTATTTCGTTAATCCTCATCTGGATACACCCAACCTGGAAGCTATTTTACAACCATATCACAGACAAGAAACTGAGGCTTAAATAGACACAGGGGTCTGCCCGCCTTTCTTTTGCTTATAGGAGCATGAAGGTGGTGCAAAAGTAAGGGGTCTTGATTATGCATCAGGGAGATCACTTGAGGACAGCGGTGGCTGGGGGTACTTGTAAAAGGAGTGACGGACGCCTTCTCTACCACGAGCAAACTTACAGGCTAGATGGAGAAAAGTGATACAAACCACCCAAGGAGGCTTAGAGTCACCTCCGGCAGCCTAACGCCTCTTGCCCTTCCCAGAACACACCAGCTTGGCACTGGCTTGAATTCCTCTAAGAGTTGAGTTGGTTTTGCTGTCTGAGGCACTGGGCACGGTGACAAGGGGCGGTGATCTCTGATCAGCAGTGAGCATCTTACGAGAGTATGGGAAACAGCCCCTCCTCAGCACCCCACTACGTGCCCTATGCAAATGCCTCCCTGTCTCCTGCCTGTCCATTAGCCACCCAGAACTCTGCCAGTCCCTCTGGACACTGATGTAATTACCAATAAGAGGATGAATATTTAAAGGGACTCTTATTTAACTGGCAAATGCTTCCTCTCCAATTCCCTCCATCACTGTCTCTGGATGGATTCTAGAAACATTGTTCTGACTTTGACCCGGAGCTGCCTGTGGTTTGGCCTTGTGAGTGGTCATGTGACCATTCTCCCCACTGTCTAGGTGTGGGGCTTAAAGGTAGAGGGGACCAGTCACTCTGGCCTGGCTGTGAACATTAAGGCCCGCTGCCCTATTCTGCAGAGGACCTGGCCAGATAGGACCCTGACTTGTGGGGGGAGGGGGAAAGAATCACAAAAACAAAAGGGACTAGGCACCATGACTGATTTCCCCTTTGTTATTATTGACACCTCACCTCAGTGCCACAAAGGGACAGTTTCTCCCCAAAGCCAATACTTAATCTCAGACTTCTGGCCTCCAGAACTGTGAGAAGTGAAATTCCTGCTGTTTTAAGCTTCTTAGGAGGAGATGACTTGTTACAGCTGCCACAATGAACCGATACAGAGAGGAAGAGGATGAGGGAGAGTCGAGAAGGATTCCCCGTGTCACTGCCTGGCTGTCCCAGAGGCTGATGATATGGTTTGTTGAGCTGGAGAATGATGGAGAAGCCATGTGGGCTATTTGCAAAGAGCAGGACCCTGACTGGGGACACAGGACAGGTATACATACGTTCATGAGAAAGCAGGAGAACAGAAGCATCCAGAACCCATCTAGGAATTGGGCCCCAAGCCTTAATCTCTGAGGGGCTGCTTTCAGTGACTCTGGGAGGCAGGGTGGGAAGCAGCCCTGAGACTTAAATTGGCCTGTCTTCGAGGGCTCTCTGTTGGTCAGCCGGGAGCCAACACTGCCCACACCTGTGGCCTTTGGTGTCCAGTTACAACTGATTCTTCTCTTTCCATGATTACAAAATAAAGGGGTCCCCATGGTATTCCAGGAGCGAGTCGGTTGTGAGCGTAGTGTGCTGCGGGGTCAGAAGACAGCAGTGGGCAGGACATGCCAATGGGCAGCAATAGGGCAGCCACTGGGGACACAGAGGGAGAAGGGGTGGCTTCGGGGACCAAATTGGCCTCTTCTCAGTTTCTGTCTGGAAGCAACAGCAGCCACACACCCCTCCTTCTTGCCGGTTCTGTAGATAACTGTGGCTCCTCTGGCCCACAGCCAGGCCCTGTGGATCTGCTGACACACTGAGTGCTGAGGACATCAGACCCGGACACGAGCTGCCTTGCCCTCCACGTAAATGAGCCTGGGGCCGTCCAGCCAACAGTGCTGATGAATTTCCATCAGCCTTCAGGCATCATTTTCTCATAATTACAGCAGGGTCCACTGAGAACACGGAGCTGGCATGCCCCTAGAACAAGGCGAATCCCTCTCTGAGGATCCACGTAAGCAGAAGGGAATTTTTTTTCCTGAGAATTAGAGGACAAATAAAATCTGATTTAATTCTTGGGAAATTGCCTTTTTACCCACCTGTGTAAGCCTGTATTTAAATGCTAATATGTTTGGCCTGCTGGGATAACACATTTATTTATTTTTTTTCCCGAGCAACAACAACAAAAAAATCATTTATTTATGAGAATTCTAGAATCCCCACCCTTTCTCCTGAGTTCCTCACTTTCATTTCCACCTACCAGCTGGATGTGTCTCTCCCCAAGACATGTGAAATCTGAAATCATCTCCCTCTCCAGACCTGATCTTTTTATTTATACCTTTCCTGGTTCTGTTTCTAGAACTATTGATGGCTTTGATCCCCTCCTGTTCCCCAGACTTTCCTCTAATCAGTCACCAGTCCCATTGATTCAAACTCTTGGGGCAAATCACCAAATCTGACTGAGCCTCTACTTCCTCATCTGTAAAATGGGCGTAATGAATAATATTGACCCCAGGCGCTTGTTGTAAGACCCAGATAATCCAAATATGACACCTAGCACAGCATCTGGTAACAGACTAGCAAATCATGATGATTATTTTTATAGTGGCCATGACCCCCATGGAACCTGCCCTCTTCATCTTAATGGTTATTCTATCATGAACTGTTCAGCGAGCTCTGAGAGGACTCTCTCCCGCTGATTAGAAAATACAGACTGGTCACCATCTGCTTCAGATATTTGCATGCTCTGAAATCCTTTACCTTATACATCTGCTTGCTTGTTTATAGTCTGAGCGCCCCTATTCCACTCCACCCCTAAAATGCAATTTCCACAGGGGAAGGGATGTTGTCTCATTTACTGGTGTGCCCTCAATACCTGGCACAAGGTGGGATTCTACAATTTTGGAAGGAAGACAGCTAGATTGACTGCTCATTGAGTTGCTGACCTTCAGCTTCAAGGGCTCCCTTCTCGGTCCTGCTCCGTGATGCTTGGTTGGGACTCTGCAAGCCACATTTCTGCTTTGCCAGCAGCCCCAAGGTAGGCTCTGCCAGCAGGGGGACAAGGAGGCTGCAGGCTGGAGGAGAGGGCCATGTTCCTTCCAGGAGACTTCCTGTTCCCGCCCTGTGTCCCCAGTGCAACTAGCAGTGACATCAGGTTCCGGTGGCAGCAATGGGTTCATTTCTGATACATATCTTCTGAACTCCCAGAATCGACCTCATAGTTCCGCTTCAGACACACCAGCACCAGCCAGCCAGCCCCCCATCCTCGGAAGAACGGGTCTGTGCCTCATAGAGCCCCTCCTCCAGGCTTCTAGGTTCTGGGATCCCAGTTCTTTGTCCCCTTCCCCTGTCCAGGGAGAAAGCTGGCAGCTGCTTCCCATAGTTACCACCTCTGTGATTCCTCAGTGTCCCCTTCTGCCTTATCAGTCCCCCAATACCCATATAACATTCTTGCTCTCCAAATAGCTCATGTGGCTGTGTCTCCTGGCTGCCGTGTGACTGAATCTCTGCCGAGCCATGCCCCTCACCACCTGGCCGCCCGCCCCCACAGCCATGGCTGTCGACAAGATTCCTCCCAGGACGTTTGTCTCAACTCACTCCATCATGCTTCCAGGAACAGGGAGTTTATGATTATAATAGCTGCTTGTTTCTTTCAAATCAAGGCAAAATATGTCTTCCTCAAACTGCCAGTTGCTTTAATTTTGAGCCCTAGTGAGGATAGGAAGTAAATTTCTATGAATTTTAAACATTTTTAATGTTTATTTTTGAGAGAGAGGCAGAGCGTGAGTGGGGGAGGGGCAGAGAGAGAGGGAGAGACAGAATCCGAAGCAGGTTCCAGGCTCTGGGCTATCAGCACAGAGCCCGAGGTGGGGCTTGAACCCAGGAACCATTTCCAACTGACCCGAAGTCAGACGCTTAACCGACTGAGCCACCCAGGTGCCCCTAAATTTCCATGAATTTTAGAGTCAAATGCCAAATGGTCTTAGATTCAAATTCTGCCTTAGCTGTGTGGCCATTAGCAAGTTACTTTCCCTCTCTGGGCCTGTTTCCTCATCTATAGAAGGGGTAGAATAATAATACTTTGCTCACCGTGCTGTAAGGATTACATATGTGAGGAAAAGTACTGAGAGTAGTTACCTCCACATGTAAGACTCGGTGAACGGACAGCATGTCTGTCCTCTTAGCCTTGCTGTCAGAGGGGTCAGCACACTCTTGTGGGCACAGACGACATCTGGAGCCCCCATCTGCCTCTCTTCCTTCCCTCTGGAAATGCCGTGTGAAGATTCCTGTGAACAGTATCAGGCAGAGCAATGACTCTGTCTTCCCAAGCTCCTTCCGCTAATGCACATCTGTGACAGGGAGGCTGACTAATTACAAACCTGCTGATGATCTAATTTCCCTGCTGCCACCTGAATGCTCCGTTACTGTGTGGCCTTTTCTGTTCCTTATTTGCAGAAGAGGGTATTCCTCAGGCAGAGAACGATTCTTCCTTATACTCTGCTATCACGAACTTAATACTGATGCAACTGGCCTTTCTTTGCGGGGAATGTTCTTGGCACAGTAAACACCTTGCCCACGTTTCTGGGGGTTCTGCCGTGTGATAGTTTGGATGCCGCTGACCCTCTCTGGGCCTGAGTCGTTTCTCTCATACTGAGAGTTCAAATGCTTGATCCTTGTTGAGATCAGAGGAGAATCTGAAATACTTAGTGCTTGAGTTACTATGAGGGGAGATTGCAAATTGGAGCCTGGCTCTAGGATTTTCGGTAATCACAAAGGTTTACCTATCTATACCTATGGAGCTGTTTTAGGGGCTAGGGGCAGGCGTGGGGGCACCACCACCACAAGAGTGGCAGCAGTAGGAGCAGTAACAATGACCTCTGCACTGCAGACTGGCTTACCATGCCAGATACTCTATTGAGCACATTGATTTCATTGTAGCCTCCAAATGAGATAAGGGTTATTATTCCCATTTTCCAGAAGGAATAACTGAGGCTCTACTGCTTGCTCAACCGCCGCTAGATTGCAGACCCTAGAATCTCAGGCCCGTCATTGGCCTTTGGACTTGCTGTTCTTTGAGCTGGAACAGTTATTACCCGCAGAGCTTTGTGGCTGGTTCGGGGTCTCTGCTTAAATGTCATTTAACGGGACAAAACTTTTCTCAGTGACTCTATAACCTAGAAACTCCTGTCCCTCTCTACCCACTCAATAAGCTCTCTTTTCCTTCACAGCACAGTCCTGTATGCAGACACAGTGTCCTTCGGCCTCAGGAATGTGACCCCAGTAAGCCCAGGGACTTTGTTTCCTACCTCACTGTGTGCTCAGCGCCTGGAGCAGAGGCCAAGGTGGTATGTCTTCAGCTCGCGTTTGCGCAGAGTGAACGAGCAGGTGTTTCAATGCCTGGGGCAAAGGGTGGTGCTCTTAACCATTACCTGTCTTGCCTGGAGGGGGGGTGAGATACTGGTTCTCGGGATTTTCCAGCTCCCTCAGACAAACAATACTGTTGTTTTATTCCCCCCTACATTTCAAATGCTAGGATTCCAGATTTTGAAGTTGGAGCCCAAATGCAATCCCCACCCCGACCCCGACAGCCGGCCATCTCCTGTCATCCAGAAACAGATGCAGCCTACAGCCTTCTGAGAGTCCCTGCTCCTGCAGATTCCTGGCCACAGCTAATGCCACTAAAGTCACAGTCACTGTTTCCTCTGGCTTCTCAGTCTTCAGTGTCCCTGCCTCATGTGGGATGGGAGAGAGAAGCAACAGGGTCTAGCTGAGAGTTCTGTCCTACAAAGCTCAGAGGGTAGCACTCTCCTCGGCAAATGGCCAGGTAGATACCACAGCCTCCCTCCATCTTTCTCTAAACTCTCTCCTCCTCCCTGCTGCCAGGTAGCGCTGCTCTTTGCCTGCTCCTTGCCCACCAGGTGTGTTCCGTGACCTAGTTCTTTCTTCCTCCTTCTTAAAAAAAAATTTTAAACGTTTTTATTTATTTTTGAGAGGACAGAGACAGAGCACAGTGGGGGAGGGGCAGAGAGAGAGGGAGACACAGATGCTGAAGCAGTCTCCAGGCTCTGAGCTGTGAGCACAGAGCCCGACGCGGGGCTCGAACTCCCAAGCCTTGAGATCATGACCTGAGCTGAAGTGGGATGCTTAACCGACTGAGCCACCCAGGCTCCCCACCTTCTCTTTCTTCACACTTACCTGCCCTGTGTCTCCAGTCCACTAAGATTCTGCAAAGTGAAGAAAGTTCATCAGACCAATGGATTCTTAACAAGGTCTGGTGCCTGATGATGAATCCACTCCACCGTAAGGTTGGGAGGGCACTGACCTTGTGTGTCTAGTTGGCCTGGCTTGGTGTTTTCTACATCCTGGGAGCTTGGTTAATATTGGATATGTGAATAAGTGAACAAAAGACATTAACATTCCCAGATACTATGTGCATTTTAACTGGCACCTTTGATGCCTTAAGGCAAAGAGTGAACAGTGTGTCAATTTCAAGCCCTGAGACATCAAGCATGATGGGATATTTTCTGTCACAATGTCTTTCTCTGTACATGCCGTGACTTTTACCATGCCGGTGAGTCAGAGCATGCAGGCCACTTTGGGGCTCTGTGCTTATTGGCTGTCTTCAGGGTCTGGTCTTGGAGCTGAGCTTTGATGGTGACCCCCCGCTTAGGGCTGAGGTTTGCTTCAAGATTCACTTCCACGTGAGTCATGTAAGATGGGGAAGAAACCAGACAGGGAGCATGAGTTCACTTATCTGGCATTTTGTCAACTGGCAGTCAGTCCATCCTCCGGCCCTTAAGCAATCTGCTCTTCTCCAACATCCCAGCGAAGCAGATAACAGGGAGACAAGAGAGGAAGAGAAAGACTTTCCCAGGGCATAGCGTAGTTCAGCTGAAAGTAGATTTCATACCTGCTGTTCATGTGGCCACCATGCACAGACAGTGCCCATGCTGATGGCCCAGGAGGACCTTTTGAATCACCAAGGAAAGTAAAATATGAACGTCATGGGAGAGGTTCAGGCCCTGTGCGGGGGGATGGGGTGGGGGTGGTGGGGGTGGGATGAGACGTCCTGCGAGGTCCCTTCTGACCTGTACAGTCTGTGGGACTGAACAGCAACCAGACTTTTTATTAAACGTATTTGCACCCTGGACTTGATATTTGCATATCACCTTGCAGTTTTACTTCTAAGAGTATTTTACTGTAATCAAATCAAATTCCCCCGTGGCATTTCTGAGGAACACTCTCATCATCCCGGCAAGTCCTAATTGCACTCCTATCCTAATGAGAGCACAGACTCTTGCCACGCAGCCGACTTTGAGACGGGGCGGGGGAGGGGGGGGGCAGTGCGCCTCGAGCCGGAGGCAGTCGAGGCATTGGCCTTCCAAGTCATGGAGGCAGCCACCCCTGCTGCAGGTGCCCAAGGAACCTCACAGGGCAGCTCGCCGGGGCTCCGGCTCAGCCCGACTTCATGATGCAAACCAGGCTGCTCGGCTGCTGGCTGCCTGTAAACTTTCCACTGAGTGCCGAGCCGCGGCTTTCGGCTCTGTGGGGAGTTCACCCACATCCCGATCAAGGCAGGGAGAATTGATCTATTAGATTAACCAGGAAGGAAAGAGCGGGAGAGCAAGCAGGAGCTGCTGAGCGGAGTGTTTTTGCGTAGCTGTCCCCTCCCTTCTGACTCGAGTATTAATTGCTACATTACCACTGCCATGTAAGAAAGACAGCAAAGCCTGGGAGAGCTCCAGCTCCTCCCTCCCTGCTCCGCTCAGCCTCACTCCTCCTTGGTGCCTTCGGAGCACCCTGTGCCCTGGCAGTGTGTCCCGCTCCCAGCCTTGGCATCCCGAGGTCCTCGCCTGGTGAGGACTTGAGTGGACAGCAGGAGGGGGTGGAGGGAGGGAGGGAGGAAGGGAGCAAACATCGTGCCCTGCAGGCTTTCTGGATGCAGAAGCCAGACTCACTGCAGAGGCAGCTGTTCTGTTCCCAGAGCTTCTGGGGTACATCCGGCTCTCAGGGGTTGCCTAGGCGGGCTCCAAGTTCCAGGATCGCACAAGGTGGGTGCCTTCCCTTCTGGGCGCTCACAGCAGAGCCTACCTTCCCTCTGCCACCATGAGCGGCTGTTCCAAAAGATGCAAGCTTGGGTTCGTGAAATTTGCCCAGACCATCTTTAAGCTCATCACTGGGACCCTCAGCAAAGGTAGGGAGCCTGGCCTTGACCCTCGTCTTGTGTCTTAATGTGGCCTGGCTGGCCAAAGTGGCAAGTGCCTTGGTGTGGCGACTGTGGCCGTTCTGGTGTGCCGGGGTCTCAGAGGAGGGTGGGGGGAAATGGGTGGCTGGGATTCGGGGTCGCTGGCAACCCGGGCTCCGGCTCTAAGCAGGCAGGCACCGTGCCAGGGAGCTCAGCCGGCCGTAATTGCCTGGAACTTTGGAAATGGATTTGGTGGTGTGTGACTGATTGGTTACAGGCGAGCAGAGGGACAGAGCCCTTCCCAGAGCACTGGAAGCTGCTTAGCGTGACTAGAGTTTCAAGAAGTTATCCAGGGAGCGTTGTGTCTTGTTGATAAAGGAGAGATTTGATGCGGTGGGCTGGGAGTAATTTTGCAGAACAGAGACGTTTGAGGAGGCCAGCAGGAGATGGCAGCAGGAGTGGGATCCACCATGCCCTGGTGAACACAGGATTCGGATTCCCATCAGCTCTGGGTCTGGTGTGCCAAGAGCTTTCTCTCACTGAGTCCCAGGGTCCTGCGTTTCTGGGGCTTTGTTCATCATTCTGCTTTCCGGGACCCCTGTCCCTCTGCGGACCCTGCCTACGTCAATGTCTGCCTTCTCTACTTCTCCAAGAACTGGAGCGGCAGGGGGTTGGCAGGTTCCACTCCCTAGGCGGCCCAGAAAGGGTAGTTGTGAAGGGGCCCTGGGACCGTGTGTACACAAGTCAGCCCCAGAGGCTGAGGAGGGAAGGCTGACTTCTCAGGGCCGTTCCTATCTCTGGAGCCCCCTATTACACTGTGCCAGGGAAGGCGAGGCGCTCAGAGAGACTCTGGCAAACTTTCTGGAGATAACATTTAAAGAGAGAGCAGCAGCATGACGTGGTTTCACTGGCTGAAAAAAAGTATTTAAATATTCATGCCCTCTTTCAGGAGGAAAGAGTCTTTGGGGGAGATGCATCGGAAGCAGCAGGGAGGGTATTCAGGGAAGGAGGGAGGGACCCAAACCCTTGAAGGATTTGTTTTAAATGACAAGAAGAGAAGATAAAGGCTGCCTGTGGCCAGCTCTGATGACCTGGGGCAGGTGCTCTGGGCAGGCGGGTGTGGGAGGGAGGGACGTGGTGAGGTTTGCCTGTCTCCTTTCGCCCATCGGCACCCCTGCTCTGTCCCCACTACACTTCTGAAAGAGGGTGCTGCCCCCCAGGACCCTCAGGGAGACCGACGGCCCAATGCTGAGGGTCAGGCTGTGGGCAGATTTACTAGGGCCCCTGTAGGATGGACGGAGGTGAGGAGGAGAGAGCCAGGCTTAGAGGATGGCACAGAGTCCTCACCGAAATTCAATCCTTGCAGACAAATGGGATTTTCTCCCCACGTCATGGATTCCAGGATCTCAGGGTACAAGGGATGAGGGGCAGCCTCTGATTCCCAGAGGTTTAGCAAAAAGAGCTTTGACCTGGACTCAGGAAACCTAGGTCTCAACTCTGGCTTTACTCCCCATGCAAGCCGCAGCCTCTCTGAGCCTCAGTTTCCTCATCTGCAAAATGAGTCCATTACCTGCCATCTGTTTACCTCCCAGCCCTGTCGAAAGGATCCAGGGAAGCCGAGACACGGGATCCCTCTGCAGATGGCATTGCAATGAGCAGACGGGAGGGAGCCCGTCAGGGACTGAGATGGACGTGGGTCTGGAGAGGGTGACCCAGGCCATGCCTTCTGCAGGACCAGGGTCAAAGGGCCTTTAATGTGGCTGACCACAGGTGAGTCTGCACTCCAGGCAGCACCAGAGGGAGAGAGAGATCACAGCAATAAGGGTCAGTGTGAGAAAGTGAGTCAATAAGGGAGAGAGCACCTGCAAAAGTGTGGGGGGTGGGAGGGAGAGGGAGAGAGAGAGAGAAAGTGGATAGATGGCTATTTGAATTTGAATAAGTGAGCAGGAAGATACTGTCTTCTGCATATTTGCCTACAATCATCGCTTAACATTTATTGACTGAGCACCTACCCTGTGCCACGCTAATTGCTGGACACTGGACACACAGAGAAGATGACACAAGTCCTCCATCCAGCAATGTGCATGCTGTGGGAGCACAGGCTGAATGCACAGACCTCAGCTGAGATGAGGAGGGCAGAACCAGGCAGGTAGAAGCAGGTTGGCACTAGCAGAGAGTGGCATGGAGTGCCGGCCTCTGCAGAGAAACCAGGCAGCATGGCCCCCTCCCTCCCCTCAGAATCCCAGAGACTAAGATCTGTGGGACACAGAAAGGGCTCCACGGGACCCACACTGGGGACCTAGTGGCCACCTGGCCTTTCTCCGACCCGCCTCCTTACTGAGTTTCCTATAGCCAGGGCTCAGGGAGGCGGCCTCCAGAGGGTACCAGGGCAGGATTGTGTTTCTGCAGTCTGCAGCGAGCACCGACTGTTTACACAGCCCTGGCTCTGTGCCAGGCACGCGCTGGGAAACTGCTGTTCTGCCCAACCCAGGTGTTTGCTAAATATTTGTTAAATAAATGACCGTGGGAGCAGAGCCAGGACTGGAGCAGGGAGAGCAAAGAGAGGTCTTTCTTACGCATAGGCCAGCCCTGGGTGACTAGATTAGACCCTGGTGGACACATGACATTAGTTTAATGACTGCTGGGTTTGTGATTTCCCTTACTCCTTACTCACTGCACTGAGCCCTCACTTCACAATAATCCAACGCTTAGGAGGATTTTTCTTTCTCCCTTCCAGAACTGAGGAATGTAGAGGTGCCTGCGTGGCTCAGTCACTTAAGTGTCCGGCTCTTGATTTCGGCTCAGGTCCAGCCCTGCATCGGGCTCCATGCAGAGCCTGCTTGGGATTCTTTTCCTCCTTCTCTGTCTGCCCCTCCCCTGCTCTCTCGCTCTCTCTCTCTCTCTCGAAATAAATAGATAAAATTAAAAAAAGAAGAAGAAGAACTGAGGAATGTAAAGATTCGATAGGTAGGACCCGGTACCTGCTGCTGGTCGTGGGGGCAACTCGTTATTTCTTACCTGCCTTGGAAATACCTGGAGAACAGGGAGAGCCCATGACCATCCCTCCCTGTCCTTCCATTCCTGGATCACAGCCACCTGCCCCTGATTTTAGTACCCCTTTCCCACTGGTCTAAGCTAAAGGTGGCCCAGACTTTTCACAGGTGCCCTTTTCAGAGATGAACTGATCAGGTCCTCTTGCTCACACATCTCCTTGACCTTGAGCTTTTCCTTTATAGCTCTGATCACAATCTGCGATCCCCGTTCCTTTTAAAAACATGTTGGCTAAAGGCTGTCTTCCCTGCTGGACTTCAGCCCTCTGAGGGCAGGGATCACAGAGGACCCAGTGTCCAGAGCTACTTGTCATGTGCCTGGCCCGCAGTGACTGCTTCACCAATAGCGTTAAATGGACGAAGCAGCAACTCAGGGCACAGACACTGTTGAGGGTCCCCAGAAGATTTTAGAGTGGGAGCTTTCTAGAATGCACCGTTCAAGCTCCTGTCCCAGAGGCGCTCAGTAAAGGCTCTCTGTACTCTGTCCAGCTGCAGGACCTGAATCTGTGGCCAGAAGGTGAGCCTCCAGCCAGACAAATCATTCAGAACCATGCCTGAGCTTTCTCGGTATCTCAGGAATGGCATTTAATTGTCCCCACGAGGGGAGGCTGTGCAGGGGAAGACCTGGCACACCCATCCCTGCCCCTTCAGCTCTACTTTGATTTGTTTCACATACTGAATTTCTTTGAAATTTAAAGAACGAGTTTCTCTTGCTTTAAAAAAAAAGTTTGTAAACCAATTATGCAGAGGAAAGGACAATTGGTTGCCAGACTGGGGCATCCTTGGGTCCCCCCCGACCCCCCCCCGCACACTGGCAAGGAAGTCTCCTCCAGGGTCCTTCACCTCTCTGGCCTCAGCTACCTAATCTATAAAATGGAATCACAATGTCCTCCTTATAGGATTAAACAAGATTGTGTATATAAAGCTCTCTGCATATTAAGCACTCAGGAAATGTTTGTTGATGTGACTGCAGTTATTAGCTGATACTCAAGACTGTGAGCACCTCAGGGCAGGGACTCCATCTCACTAACTGCTTGTTTCTTCAGCGCTGGCACAGACTCTCAGAGTGGCCTCTCTAGAACATTCGATTCCCCTCTCCAGAACTTGCTTTCCTAAGGCCCCACCTAGTGATTGTGCTAAGACTGACCTTTGAGACATTTCCCACACCCGATTAGCTTATTAGATTAGATGTTAATAGCATGACTCCCAGAGCCGGGCCCTCCCCTGCTCTTTGAGCAGACACCCGGCTTGAATGCCTAGTTAAGCCACGGGTGGGAACGGAAGTTGTTCAGGCTCCACTCTGGTTGGGGAGGTTTAAAAGCCTATCTCCTTCTGTACTTTGGGAACTCATCCGTCACCCCAGGCACAGATGGTGAAGCCAAAGCCAGCAGGAGGGAAGAATCCAATCCAGGAGAGCTTCTAGTTGTCCAGGCCACCCGCACGGCTGCAGGGTGGGGAGGGGGTGGGAGGGCTGACCTTGTATGATTTATCTCAAGGACAATGCCCCGGAGCCCCGACTCCCCCCTCCCACGCAGTCAGTTGCTTCTCTCTGTGCTTCGGACCTGTCAGAGACATACTGTTCCTCTTGCCTCTTCCCCTCAAGAAACTAACCTTGAACTTGGCTCTGCCTTCAGGCAGGCCCAGCTTGAGTCCCAGCTCTGTCATCTACCAGCTGTGTGAGCTTGGGTGAGGTACACAGCCTCCCTAAGCCAAGGTTCCTCACTTTTAATTGGAGATAATAACAGTAGCAACAGCACAAGGTTGTTTTCTAATTCAGTGAGGACGATGCAGATGGCAGGCAAATGGTGACCCTGAACTTGCAGGGAGCTGAGGGTGAGTCCCTCCTTAACCTTTGGGCCCTAGGCACCTCTCTTTTCTGCCCCAGTGCTGACCCTCGGAATAGGTATTGCAATCACCATTTTAGCACATAAGGAAATTGACCTTTAATTAAGCCAGATGGCCTAGCTGGAAGTAAGTGGCAGGGTTGGCGTTGAAACCCAGGTCCCCCTGGGGCCAAGACCAGGTGCTCCATGCCACGGAGCTGGAGAAGACACCCCAGAGGGGATCTATCACTGGCAAAGAGTGCCCCCACCTTCCCACCAACTTTGTAGAGGGGTTTGCCAAGGACTGTCATACCAGCTGGGGCCTTTTAAGGAAGCCACCCGTCTTCCAAAGGCTTGTGACAAATTCCTTAATGTGGCATGGCCTGGGTTAAGAAATAAGCTTTATGGAGAAGAGAACACTCTGCAGGCCAAGGTCAGCAAGACATCTACATACACACTCTTCCAGCATCACTGTCACCTCTCAGGCAGTTACACTGGGGCCAGGGCACCCATGTTGAATGGGCTCCAAGTCCATGAGGGACCCTCTCCACCACGCTCCTCGCATGCAAGTGTGAGGAGTGGTCATGTCAGTGTGGAAATACACAGGGTTTTAGGCACCAGACACTCTGGAATTAAGAGACTCACCGTTTACTAGAATTCTCTGGGAAAGCAACGGCCCTGACCCTGGGAACCTTGGGGCCTGTGAGATGTTACAGAGCCCTCTGTGAAAAGGAGGATACCACCTGTCCCATGAGAAGCTCAGCTTGTGTGCACTTCCCTTTGCTGGGGCAGGAGAGAGTCCCCACCATCCCAGGTCACAGCTAGCTCCTGTCCTGGCAGTACAGGCCAGCACTGGGTCATGTTAGGACAGCTCTACTCCCGGGTTCCTTCCAGGAACCTCTGAGTGCTGTTTGTGCCTTGTCATAGGCAGAGAGTTCAGTTGCTGGGGGTTCTGGTCCATGCCTGCCCCTTCAGTCACAGTCAGTCCCTGCCAGTGTGGGGAATAAGCCTGCCTGTCTTCTCATCCTTGCCCCCTTACGCCATGCCCATCACTCCCTCACCCATTTGGCTGGCCATGTGCTCTCTGGGGTTCCCTAAGTCCCATAGCAGAGGAAGGTGGGGCCTCCCCCCGCCAGCCCAGGCTGTTCCTCTTTAGGGCCACCAGGCCTCTCTTCCAGATAACCCTGACAGTAGGCAGGAATAATTTGTTCAGGGCTGCTTACCTGGCACTGCTGCACAGACATCCTATTAATTTCAGGACCACGGGGGAGTGGCTAGTTTGTTCCAAATTAAAAGTAGCTAGAAATGGGCCCCTCTGGCAGCGGGGAGGGACACTGTGGGCTATGATAGTAAGACAAGGGTGGAGTGGATCAAGTCAGGTCTTAACTGGTCTTTGGAGACCTGGAGGTCACTTACCATGCCAGTGTGACCTTCACCTTCCCCAGTCCTCACAGGGTTACAGAATCTTCCAGGCACAGAATCCTTGAGAGCTGTTGATTCCCAAGTGTGGAGGTGGTCATGTGATGTAGCCAGGAAAGAAGGCAGCAAGATGCAGGGAAAGCCAAAGAATGGCTCTGGAGCCAGCCAGCCCTGGGTTCAAATCCTGCCACTGCCTCACAGGATAGCCTCGGATGAGGTATTTCCCATTTTGAGTCTATGTCCTCCTCTGGAAAGTGGGGCCAGTAATTCCTAGCACACGATGCTACCAGAAGACTGAACGAGATGGCACATGTGACACACACAGTACCTAGCACATAGCAGCTGCCTGGTAGAGGCCAGGTTCTGCCCTGTCTTCTTCTCGTGTTATGAGACCTTGCACTGGTAGCCAGGAGAAAGGAGGCATTGCTGAAAGGAGCGAGCTACGCGTCAAGTCCTCTTCCAGCTCTTTTCCGGATGTGCTGCTCCTCCAAAGCCACCCCCTCACCCTGACCCCATCACTCTCGATTACAACTTCCGTAATCAAAAACTTGTCAATAGCTGAAATGATCCTTTTCATTTAGTGGTTTATGTGTTTCCTACCCAAGCCCCATGAGGACATGAGCCCTACAAAGGCTCATGTGTTGGGCTTGGCTTCCATTTTTTGAGTGTCCAATGCATGTTGAATACACAGTGACTGAAAGCTTTCCCTGCCCAACAGCATCGGGCCATGTAGCTGGAGTTCCTTTTGGAGGCCTGGTCTCATCTTGCTGTTCTGAATTCTGTGCTGGAGTGTGACAGATGCGATCAATCAGAATGACCTTGATGACATGTTGGATCAGTGCAATCCAGACCAAATCCAAGGCTTTGACTCCCCTCCATCCCAGTTCTCATGTGCTCTGTGAGATTGGCCCCTCGGCAGCAGGCCCACACTGCCTGTCCACCACAGCTGACCAGTGTCCCCTCAGTGTCTATCTGCACCACAACCAGGAGGGCAGGGAGGAGGACCCAGGCTCTGAGGACCCCATGGAAGGGCAGAGGGTTGGGGAGAGGAAAGGAAGCAGAGATGAGATAACACAGGCTCCCCAGACCAGCTGGATAGAAGGGAGGCCAGGAAAAGATGTGAGGGAAGGTGTTTACCACCACCAGTGTCTGCCCTCCCTGTATTCCTCACAGATCCCCAGTCTGGAAGCAGAAGAAAGCCTGCCACCTGTTGGGGTCAGGGCAGGAAGGCCATGAACACAAAGCCAACCCTGGTTGTCTCTGGTTAAAGCCACCATATGTCCAGTCCATGTTCTTGGACCTACAGTGAATAACAGCTTTGGAGCCAAGCCTGAGTTCAAATTCAAATCTTCACATTTGCTCACTGAACAGGTGGCTATCTTCTCTGGGCCTCAGTTTCTTCATCTCTAAAATGAGGGAGTTTCTGACTTTGAAGTTCCCATCCAGTTTTAAAGTTTTAAGATTCGATACCAATAATCAAAATTCCCATCACGGCTCCCGCTCTGGGCCTGACACCGCTCTAAGCACTGTGCACGCACCAGAATGTGTGAAGGCGGGAGCTCCAGTTAGGCCCATTTACAGATGAGAAATTTGGAGCCCCAGAAAGGGAAGGCCAGGCTCTGGGTCATACACCCAGCATGGGACAGAGCTGTAAGTGGAAGTCAGGCTGTCTGTCTCCAAGTTCCGGCTTTGCCCCCCTCATTTCATGCCCTCCATTTCTAAAACTCAGATCCGGGATAGGAAAGCAATGAAGACAAAGCTGATGCCTTCCCAGTTTGGTCAAGATTTCTTTCATAAATCAAGGTGTTAAGACTTCTGTTCTGACTGAAGCAACACAATTCTGGACAATTCCCCTGACACCCTAGTCCCCCGTCTATACTGCAAACCAAAATTGGGGGCCAACTTTTCCAGGCAAACAACAGAAACTATGGGAGACCTGGACAGACAGCTCACACTACAAGCACAGGAAGGAAAAAAACAAAACAAAACAAAACAAAATAGCACCACCCTGTAAGCCTTCCTGTTCTAATGCCAGTCTGGCCAATTTCCACTTCTTGCTGG
This sequence comes from Herpailurus yagouaroundi, assembly GCF_014898765.1. Lineage (NCBI taxonomy): Eukaryota > Metazoa > Chordata > Mammalia > Carnivora > Felidae > Herpailurus > Herpailurus yagouaroundi. Next base: position 60,742,159 of record NW_024412377.1, read on the forward strand.
AAGGAGGTGGGTTGGAAGCAGAGGCAGAGAACTGGGCAGGAGTCAGGGAGAGAGATGTGATTCTGATGCTTGTGTCTGGAAGGCCGGGGTTAGCCTGCCCTAATTTTCTTTCCGTAATCTTTTGATTAACCCTGGACCAGTTTGGGTGGCATCATTCAAACATCTTTGCTTGGCAGGCAGAGCCAAGCCCAGGCTTGCTGCTCACTATCTGCAAACATCAGCTTGGAACCAGCTGTCATTCGGAGCCTGAGACAACAGGAGACACGCTGGGCCACAGGACGCACTGGCATCCTTGTGCTGGTTAACCCTGCCCATGCATCATTGCAAGCCCAGAAACAGCAGCCTGTCATTCCACACTCAACAGGAATCATGTAAAAAATAATAATTGCCATAATCCCTTGAGGGTTATTTATTTGCTGGGGCTTTCTGAGGATCCCTACCTTCAGTCCAATCTTAGCTGTAAGTTACCCACGCTCACTGTTCCCAGGATAGGAGAGGGTGGGGAGAGGTTGAATCACTTCCCAAGGTCACAGAGCCAAGACTGTGACTGAAGATTCCAAGAAGTGCTAAAGGAACACTCTCTAGGTCAAATCTCTCAGCACTGTCACCCCCTGTTGTGGACTGAACTATGCCACTTCCCCCAATTTATTTCTTGGAGCCCTAACCCCCAATGTAACTGTACTTGGAGGTAACACCTTAAAAGAGGTAATTAAGATTAAATGAGGTCACAGGGTGGGGTCCTGATCACATAGGACTGGTGTCCTTTAAGAAGAAAGGCACACACAAAATGAAAGAGGACAGATTATAACCAACACTGCAGAAATACAAGCGATAATAAGAGAATATTCTGAGCAATTATATGCCAATAAATTGGGCAATCTAGAAGAAATGGACAAATTCCTAGAAACATAAACTACTAAAACTGAAAGAGGAAGAAATAGAAAATTTGAACAGACCCATAACCAGTAAAGAAATTGAATTAGTAATCAGAAATCTCCCAAAAAACAAGAGTCCAGGGCCAGATGGCTTTCCAGGGGAATTCTACCAAACATTTAAGGAAGAGTTAACACCTATTCTTTTGAAACTGTTCCAAAATATAGAAATGGAAGGAAAACTTCCAAACTCATTCTACGAGGCCAGCATTACCTTGATTCCAAACCAAACAAAGACCCCACTAAAAAGGAGAACTTCAGACCAATTTCCCTGACAAACATGGACGCAAAAATTCTCAACAAGATACTAGCCAACTGGATCCAACAATACACTGAAAGAATTATTTACCACAAACAAGCGGGATTTATACCTGGGATGCAGGGTTGGTTCAATATCTGCAAAACGATCAATGTGATACATCACATTAATAAAAGAAAGAATAAGAACCATATGATCCTCTCAATAGATGTAGAGAAAGCATTCGACAAAATACAGCATCCTTTCTTGATAAAAACCCTCAAGAAAGGAAGGATAGAAGGATCATACCCCAAGGTCATAAAAGCCACATACAAAAGACCCACCACTAATATCATCCTCAATGGGGAAAAACTGAGACCTTTCCCCCTAAGGTCAGGAACACCACAGAGATGTCCACTCTTGCCACTGTTATTCAACACAGTATTGGAAGTCTTAGGCTTAGCAATCAGACAACACAAAGAAACAAAAGGCATCCAAATTGGCAAGGAAGAAGTCAAACTTTCACTCTTAGCAGACAAGATGATACTCTATATGGAAAACCCAAAAGATTCCACCAAAAAACTGCTAGAACTCATCCATGAATACCGCAAAGTTGCAGGGTTATAAAATCAATGTGCAGAAATTGGTTGCATTTCTATACACGAATAATGAATCAGCAGAAAGAAAAATCAAGGAATCAATTCCATTTACAATTACACCAAAACCCATAAAATACCTAAGAATAAACCTAACCAAAGAGGTGAGAACCTATACAATGAAAACTATAGAAAGCTCATGAAACAGATTGAAGACACAAAAAAATGGAAAAATTCCATGCTCATGAATTGGAAGAACAAATATTGTTAAAATGTCAATATTACCCAAAGCAGTCTACATATTCAGTGCAACCCCTATCAAAATAAAACCAGCATTCTTCACTGAGCTAGAAAAAACAATCCTAAAATTTGTACAGAACTAGGAAAATTCCGCACTTCAAAATGTATTAGAAAGTTCCAGACAATTCCAGACTTCAAGAGGTATTACAAAGCTGTAATCATCAAGACAGTATGGTATTGGCACAAAAACAGACACACAGATCAATGGAACAGAATAGAGAACCCAGAAATGGACCCACAAATATATGGCCAACTAGCCTTTGAAAAGGCAGGAAAGAATATCCAATGGAAAAAAGACAGTCTCTTTAGCAAATGGTGTTGGGAAAACTGGACAGCAACATGCAGAAGAATGAACCTGAACCACTTTCTTACACCAGACACAAAATTAAAGTCAAAATAGATGAAAGACTTAAATGTAAGGCAGGAAACCATCAAAACCCTAGAGGAGAAAGCAGGCAAAAACCTCTTTGACCTCGGCCACAGCAACTTCTTACTCAACACGTCTTACTCAACACATCTGAGGCAAGGGAAACAAAAGCAAAAATGAACTATTGGGACCTCATCAAGATAAAAACTTTAGCATGGTGAAAAGAACAATCAGCAAAACTAAAAGGCTGCCAACGGAATGGGAGAAGATATTTGAAAATGACATATCAGATAAAGGGTTAGTATCCAAAATCTATAAAGAACTTATCAAACTCAACACGCAAAAAACAAATAACCCAGTGAAGAAATGAGCAAAAGACATGAATAGACATTTTTCCAAAGAAGACATCCAGACAGCCAACAAACACATGAAAAAATGCTCAACATCACTCACCATCAAGGAAATACAGATCTAAACCACAATGAGATATTGCTGTCAGAATGGCTAACAACTCCGGCAACGAAAGATGTTGGCCAGGATGCAGAGAAAGAGGACCCCTTTTGCACTGCTGGTGGGAATGCAAACTGGTGCAGCCACTTTGGAAAACAGTATGGAGGTTCCTCAAAAAATTTAAAATAGAACTACCCTACGACCCAACAATTGCACTACTAGGTTTTTATCCAAAGGATACAGGTGTGCCATTTCGAAGGGGCACATGCACCCCAATTTTTATAGCAGCTCTATTGACAACAGCCCAAGTATGGAAAGAGCCCAAATGTCCATCAACTGACGAATGGATAAAGAAGCAGTGGTACGCACACACACACACACACACACACACACACACACACACAATGGAGTATTACTTGGCAACCAAAAAGAATAAAATCTTGCCATTTGCAACAACGTGGCTGGAACTAGATGGTGTTATGTTAAGTGAAATCAGTCAGAGAAAGACAAATATCATATGGTTTCACTCGTATGTGGAATTTAAGATACAAAACAGATGAACTTAAGGGAAGGGAAGCAAAAATAATATAAAAACAGGGAGGGGGCAAAACATAAGAGACTCTTAAATACAGAGAATAAACTGGGGGTTGCTGGAGGGGTTGTGGGTGGGGGGATGGGCTAAATAGACAAGGGGCATTAAGGAGGACACTTGCTGGGATGAACACTGGGTGCTATATGTAGGGGATGAATCACTGAAATCTACTCCTGAAATCATTATTATACTATCTGCTAACTAACTTGCATGTAAATTAAAAAAAAAAAGTTAAAAAATGTATTGAATTAGAAAATCATCCTCATTAAATACGTGTGTAAATAGAAAAAAAAAAAGAAAGAAAAGCATACATAGAGCAAAGGCCACCTGAGGACTCAGCAAGAACACAGTGGTTTTCTGCAAAGGACAGAGTTCTCACCAGAGAGGTCTCAACCCCGTCAGGACTTTAATCTTGGACTTCCAGCCTCCAGAACTATGAGAAAAAAATTTCTATGAAGTCACCCAGTCTGTAGTATCGTGTTATGGCAACCCTAGAAAAAAAAGTAATCTACGCTCAGAGACAATTCTCTGCATAGCACCCTTTCCCATATTTTTTCTTGTAGTAAATATACACAACATAACATTTACCATTTTTACCATTTTTAGGTGTACAATTCAGTGTCATTAAGTACATTCACACTGTTGTGCAACCATCATCGCCATCCATCTCCAGAACTTTCAGCATCCCAAACTGAAACTGTGTCCTCATTAAACACCAACTCTGCGTTCCCCCTCCCCCAGGGCTGGCAACCACCATGCCACTTTCTTTCTGTATAAATCAACCTATTCTAGGTACTGCATATTTGTCCTTTTGTGTCTGGCTTATTTCATTTAACAATGTTTTTAAGGTTCACCCATGTAGCATCAGAATTCCATTCCTTTTACAGGCTGAATAATGTTCCATGTATGGATATACCATAATTTCTTTTATCCGTTCGTCATTGCTATTCATCCGCTCCCATATTTTTAAAATACAAAAGAGATCCCATTATCCTCTTGCTCACAACTCTGCCTCCAGTGGTTTCTTGACACACCTGGGGTCAAGTGCAGACTTTTCTCTGGGGCTGACAGGCTTTGCTTGGTCTTCTCTCTGCATTTCTGTCTTCCACTTCTGATCTTCTCCCTGCATTGCACCCCAGTCACACCAGCACTGTCAGCCTCTGGACCCACACAGCTCCTGTCACCTCCACTGGACACTGGAGCTCACCTGGCTCTGTCTAGTACATCCCCTCCTGGGCAGCATTCCTTCCTTATCTCCCCCACCAACACACACACACACACACACACACACACACACACACACACAGATCAGGCACTTTCTGTCCTCTGACACCACCTTGTTTTTCTGCATAACATTCACTGCTCATGCAATGACATTACACATTGATTCACCTGCTTCTGGTCTGGCTTGCCCACTAAGAGTGGGAACGTGAGGGCAGGGACTCTTCTGGCCATCACCGCTTTCCCAGCAGTTGAGGCAGGGCCTGACACATAGCAAGACTCAGTGGAAGCTGAGGGGTTGACAAGGCAGGTGAGAAGCCCAAGGCCCAGGAGAAAACCACCTAGAAAGTGGGCAGCAAAACTGGCCTTGAATCTGAGCCTCCGAATCTTTTTTTTCCCCAGAGGCTCTGCCCTGCCTTCCTGTTAAAGAGCCTGGTTCTGTATTCCACCTTCCCATGTCTGTCTGTCCATCCACACTTACCTTTTGGTAAGCCCACCAGTAATCCTGCAATAGGGCATGAGGGTTTGAGCCATTTGTGTGACTCCTTAGCACCCCCATCCTGAAAACTGTCCCTTCCTGTCACTGCAGCTATGGGCCATTTAGTTAATCTTTGATTTATTCTTCCCATGGAAAGAGGGTAGTGTTGCCACAGGGAAAGGACTGGCACTATTTTTATTTTCCAGTCTGCCTTCTGCTCCATTCAGCTAAGAGGCTCCTCTGTGGGTATGTGAAGTGACCAGTCACCCGCAAAGGCCACTGGAGGCTACAGACAGGGCTGGCTCCCGCCGCCCCAGTGCTCTAGCCCGTGGAGATCCAGGATTTTCTGGGAACATGATTTTGGGGGTTCATCGGACTCTAAAGCCAACTATTACCTTTGGAAGCCATTTGACCTTCGGAAGTTCCATACCTCTTTGAGTCTTGCTTTCTGCTGGAAAGTGGACACAATAATATCAGTCTTGCAGGTTTATTGAGGTCATGCACATAAGTGTTTCATGCAATGCTGTGTCGGATAAAGAGCTCACCAATGATCACCTGCTTTTGCTTTTATGTGTTATTGCTGTTTATAAGGACTGAGGCTACGTCTCCTCTCATCAGTTGCCTAGTCAAACCTCTTGGGTCTCAGAAAATGGCTGGTTGACTGAAATCACCCATGTGGGCCAGAAGAGAGTCAGAGACTTCTCCAACATTCTCTTTGCCTTCCCATTCCCTATCTAGAATCTGAGAGCCAGCGCCAGAGTTTTACTCTAGGCAGTTGGGACAGGAGGGCCAGCATTCCATTCAGAGAATGAATGGACTGCTTAACATCCAGTCTTCAGAACTCATTCAGTCCAGTCCCTCCCCTGGCCCTGCCCATTCAAGAGTGAGCACTCTCCCCCGGGTGAAAGATAGACGGGCGGCAGTGAAACCCGAGCCCTATATGCTTCAGAAGCCTAACACCTGAATGTTCAATGTTCATCTCTTATGGCCTGGGTCAGACTCCCCTAAGGACACCTCTACCCTGGAGGCAGGAAGTTGGGCCCCAAATCTCAAAGCTTCAAGGGCTCTGGCAGGACATTTAGCAAATGCGGTGAACTGAAGGCCGGAAACTAAACAGGACCTGCCACTGCTTGCCAGCCTGTCTCACTGGGCCCTGTGATGTAGAACGGAAGCTGGCATGTGGCTCCCCAGCACTAACCAGTGCCTGTGCTTTGTACTTTGGACTCTGAGGTCCTCCTCAGCAAGCTGCCGAGAGCCTGGTGGTGGCCAGCATGTGAAGGGAAGATGAGGCCACTCGGGCAAGTGACCAGCATGAGGCTCTCCTAACACTCCACCCCTCAACCTCTTTGGTGTACAGGTGGGAAAACTGAGGCCAGAGCAAGGAACACCCTTGACTTAGGTACCTTGAGGCCGAGTCTGGGTGCTGGTAGCTAGGGACACAGGGATGAAGAGGTGTGGCCACCCAGCAGATGGGCTCTACAAGTCCACACAGTGACTTAGGCTGAGACAGAGCAAGGGCCCTTGTCTCTTTAGCTGTGACCCTGCACTCTTGACCTTGTGCCTTCTTCTTTAGCAAGGCCTCCCAAATCTCTCTTCCTTGCTCTGTCTTGTCTCTTAAGTTCCAGGCCTGCAGGAGACTCCCCAGCTGAACTGTGAGCTCATGGGAGACAGGGGCCATATCTTAGTTATTTAAGAATGTTCAACACTCACCCCAAGGCCTGGTACAGAGTAGGGGCTCAAAAGATGGGTGAATGAAGAAAGGAAGGAAAGAGGAAGGGAGGGAGGGAGGGAGGATAGATCATACACCCTTCTATTTAAATGCCTTCTTCCTGTGGCCTCTACTCAACCCTTGTAAAAATAAAGCGGACCTCTGTCTCCTGATTTCTCTCTGTTTCCCTCAATATGTCCCCAGTCTTGCACCCTGAAGTTATCTTCCCGACTAAATCCTATTATCATTTCTTTCCAGTGTCATTTCTTTCTCCTGTCATTCTCTTTCCATCCTCAGCACCGTCCCTGAAGTCTAAACCCTCTTCATGTCTTAGCTGCAGCTGCCTGCCAACTGCATTTCTTCCCATTTCTCCCTCTCCTGTCCCCTCCAAACCAGACAGAGAGATAGTCCACCCAACTCTTTGACCCTGGAGCCCTACATCTAGAAATCCATTCTAAGCAGATCATCAGACATGTGCACAGAGACCATCACGCAAGAGTGTTCAGCATGGTATTACGTTTTAATAGTGAACAACTGGAGATAATCTAAACTTCAGTTTAAAAAAGAGTGGGTTACCAACATTTTGGTTCATCTACCTGATGGAGTAATATTACATCTTTGAAAAATTATTTTGAGGACTACTTAAAAACAAGCAGAAATTCTATTAGGTAAAAAAAAAAAAAAATGGGGGTACCAAACTGTATGTACAATGAGGTTCCAATCTGTGAATATATATGTGCACAGAAAAGGGAAATAGAAAAGAAATAAACTGAAATCTTGGCATGGGTTTTAGTTGGACTTAAGGGTTATTTTTTGAAGTTCCTCCTGATACTTATCTGTATCACCTACGTTGTCTTCAATAAACATGTATATTTAATCAGACCATAAAGAAATCATTTGCTGAATAAACATCTTCAGGTTTTCAATTCTTCTCAAGACCTTCAATGAAAGTTGTGCCTTCCCTGGCACTACACCACGGCCTTCCTGTCCATGCTGGAGCACACCCTGAACTTCTAGGCCTGGCTCCCACAGCCCCTGGCCTCAGCCCACTTTTGATCATGGCTCGCCGTCTACTAGCACATTCTTCTCCAGCCAGACTGGTCCCCTCATGGTTTCCAAACCAGACTTGTGCTTTATGCCCTGGCCCTGAACCTACTCTCAAATGATTCAGAAACACACACACACACACACACACACACACAGACAAACAAAGAGAAAGAATGCAAATATGGCAAAATATTGAAAACAATTTGTGAACTAAGTACATGCTCCTAGTACTAATTTTGCAACTCTTTTATAGTTGGAGATTTTTAAAATTAAAAGTGGGGGGGCGGGGCGGGACATGAAGGAGCATTATAATGTGCTTCAAGGTATAGGCTTTGCTATGAAATAAGCTAAGTGGGCAGCAGTGACCTGAAGCAAGCTACTTACTTCCTAGGCCTCGGGTTCTTTGTCGGTAAAATGACGGTAACAAATATCATAGTGTATTTATGCCCTACGATTGCCTGGAGGATGGAATAAGTGTGCGCAAAGGGCTGGGTGAAGAGTCTGACACACCCTCGAGCATCGTGACCTATTAGTACCAGTGTTAAATATAGAAATCAGATTTTGAACGACGATGTGACCCATGATACTGTCTACCTCCCTGAGCAACTCAACCCTCGGATAACGAAGGGAAGTTCTGTGGCTCGGAAATCTTTTGCTAGCATGATTTTCTTCTTGCCTCTGGCCTGGGACAGCCAGAGAGCAGTACGGTTCCCACTGGCATCCGTACCTCCAGGTCTTGGCACAGTGTCTGGCCCAGAGGAGAGGAGGAAGCCAAGAAGTACACAAAACCCCAAATGAGGGACTTGAAGGGCTCAGGTTGTGCTTTCAAGAAAGTTCTTCTCATCATATACAAGCTGGTAATTTTGCTGATGCAGCCATTCTACTCCCAGGAGCCTTCCAGGAGATGAGGCATTACCTTGATAAATTAGCTGTGGATATAGGCGTCCTGCAGTTGGCATGGAAATACAATTTTGTTTCCAATTAAGCCTGATTTCTAGGCCAAAGTATTTGCCTGCCTCACACTTGGAGGATTATTCCAGCCAGATCTATTGTTGTCGATGGTGATAGTACTCCCAGGAAGTAGGCTTTCGTGGACACTGGCCCATCGGCCATTGAGTGGTTCAACCAGTCAGGGATGTGGCCTCTGTGTGCAGGTAACACTTTTCCTCAGGAGCTAAGTTTATGCAAGTAGATTCAAGAAAGTTCAACGTAAAGACAGGCAGTCTGTTTGTGGCAGAAATTTTTAAGATGGAGTACAGATAGAAACGGGTTGAGAGGGACGGAGAGGCAAGTTGGTCCTCAGTGGTACTCGCAAGAAAGAGAAGTGGGAATTTGCTACTAAGGAAAGGGGGCAGTAGGAAGCTCTCTGGGCTCAAACAGAGAAGAACCTGTATAATCAGAGGAAAGAGACATGTTTGTTCCAAGAGAGAATGAACATTTGAGGAGCATTTTCTCTGCGCCAGGGACAGTGCTGAGCGCTCCCCATTCAATACTGCACCGAATCATCACGAGCCATCTATAAAACAAACTATGTTATGTTCGTTTTCCAATTGAGAACATTGAGACCCAGCAAGATTCAATAAACTGCCCAAGGTCCCGGGCAATCCAGATTCAAACTCTCACTTTTGTGAGCTTTCTTCCCTACAGGTTCCCTCTCCAAAGACAAATAAAACACATAATTCAGAGCCATAAGGAGAAGGTCACACTCAGCTGAAACTTACCTCCCAAAAATGTAAAAATGAGAAAAAAGCTTTTCGAACGTGGCCCGAGAGAAAGAGTAAAAATTACTGATAGCTGAGTCTACTTGGGGAAATAATCTGATGGAGAGCCAAACAACACCCACCTCTGTTTGGGTTTATTCCCGTCTTCCCCACAAGGAGTGAGGTCTGAGAACTGGGAGTGATGATCCAAGATGCTGAAGAGGCTCACACAAGGTCAGGAGCTCAGAAAGCTCTGGCTACTCAAAATCAATGAAGTTCTGGCTTGTGGCTCAGGGAATTTCAATGGAGGGTGTATAAAACAGTGTTTAAAGACATGTATGTATAAGAGGTTTCTAAGAATATGACTACTTGAGTTGTCAATAGAGTCACAGGAAAAATTACTTAAATACCAAGAAGAGTCACATGATTCTTGGTATGGCCTGATTTTTATTACTAATAGCAAGAGAGGACTCCAAAGCTCTGTATAAATAAGCATGCTGTCAACTCCTGGAAAAATTCTAGAGTGGCTGAGTGTACTATTAAGCCAATGGTTTGGGAACAATTGGGAAAGAAAACAAGGATCACTGAGAGAAGTGTGGGCTCTTGAGAGAGTCATGTGAGACCAGCCTCTCTTCCATTCTGCTTTTTTTTTAAGTTTGTTTATTTTTGAGAGAGACAGAGACTGTGCTAGTGGGGGGAGATGCAGAGACAGGGCGGGAGTCGGGGGGAGAGTATCCCAAGCGGGTTCTGCACTGTCAGCATGGAGCCCAAAGCCGGGCTTGAACCCATGAAACTGTGAGATCATGACCCGAGCCGAAACCAAGAGTCAGATGCTTAACCAACTGACCCACCCCGGTGCCCCCCATTCTGCTTAATAGAGTGAGCCGTGGGACTGTTGTAGCCCCAGTGTCCCTGGGTTCCCATCTAGTGTTTAATGGGCTGCGGGCTGGTGGCGGTGGAGTCAGACAGATTGTAGCTGACTGCATGGCCCTTGTCTGTCTCAGTAATGCCCACATCAGAAGATTTGCAGGGCCTTTTTGGACACATACTCAACCTACATCTGTTCACCCTTGAGGGATGTGACTCCAGGGAGCCAGCTGAAAGCCTGGGCTCTGTGAGAAGGTATATGGAAGCATCCAACAGATTCCCAGTACTGACTGTGCTCTGCTCGGCATTTTCCGTTTGTTATAAGGAGCACAGGCTGCAGGGCAGGAATCACAGAACTTTGAGAGTAAGGTCTGAAGCCATACTGTCCAGGTTTGAATCCCAGCTCTGCATTTTGCTAACTTCTGATCTGTGATAGGCTAAATTCCTCCTCTGTGCCTCGGTTGCCTCATTTAGGATGTGAAGATAGCAATAGTAAACTAAAGAATATTGCTAGCATTAAATGAGCTATACATGTAAAAGCTAGGTAGCAAGGCCCTGTTTTTAGTTTGTGTGTATCAGGAAAGAGGGAGCTTGGTAAGGGGTGATGGAGATTATAAGAGATTAAAGACTGCAACTGAGGGAGAAGATGCAGCCTTTGGATAAATCCGCAACTCTGTCCACCCATCAGCTGGAAGTTGTTGGCTTTGCATCCATATTCATCCCTTCCCCATCTCCCAAATCCTTTAAGGAAGTTGGCTGAGGATCATCTGTTTTATGTGAGTGGGAAGGGAGAGTCATGGAAATCTAGGAAGCAGCTGAACATCTTAATATTATTGCGAACATTTTTGACCTTGCAAGCCTCCTCTGTGAAAAACACTACACTACACTGGGGTGAATTTCTCCGTCTTTCTGATCTTGCTTTGATCTTCCTCTTGTCCCTCCATGTGAAAAGGCAGCCACTGGTGAGGTACAGGATAGTTACACTTTGTTCAAACAGTATACTCCCAAACATTTCATATAATTCAAAATTCCCTAAATGCAACTCTACTCCAAAAGACAGGAGATAACATTTACGCACCAGCCTGTACTGTCAATTAGCAATAGAATGACTGCAGTTTACAATCCACTCACTTGAAAAACGAGCTTTAAAATTAGGAGAAATTCTGGATACATTGTTGATGGAGTGGGTCTGGAATCATTTCAATAATTCACAGAAAGATTTTATCAATATTTGAGATTGCACTGTTTTGAATTTGCGTAAGTTAGGTTCCTTCCTTTTTCTTCACTGTGAAAAAGGAAGACCTTGGTAATGGTGGGGAAGACTGGCAAGGATGGAAAAGTTCCTTGAAGGCAGGCAGTGGGTCTGATTGATCTCTGGCCTCCCCATCCCCTGTCTCTGATCCCTACCACATGGGCTGATTCCCAGGGGAGGGGCATAGAGGAGCAAGCCAGGTGCACCTCTCCAGGTGTGAGTCACTGGCCCGTGAGATGAAAAGCAAAAAACGGTGGAAACACAAGATGCTCATTAGCAGTGATTTATTAAGAACTGATGAGGGCTTTCTGCTCCTAGGCAGCTATTATCCCAAAAAACATTTTTCCTCAGTGTCTAACTTATCATGCTCAAATGCCCACTATTTCACGCTCATCCTGTACATGGAGTTCTGTGAGCAGCAGGCAGATATAATCCAGTCTTATCGACAGGAGGAGGGCATGTGTCCCAAGCCAATGAAGGTCACCATTAATGATGCATGGGGCACTGGGGGCTGGGCATTTTTCTAGAGGTACATGGCCTGTCCCCTCACAGGGGCTGTTTGAGTTTCTATGTATCTTAGCCCCAAATGCAGATGCATGAAAACCATGTGTGAAGGAGTCCCTTTAAGCGAGACTTATGGTGGGGACTTTTTCTTATTATTATTTATATCAAACTTAAATTTTTGAGATACTTGCAGATTCCCATACCGTTAGAAGACATAATACAGAGACATCCCATTGTATGCTTTGTCTAATTTCCTCCAATGGTAATGTCTTACCATTAGTACCATTACCATAGTACAATGTCACCTCTGAGGCTTTCTTAAAAGACTCGGAGGACTTGAGACTTCCCTGACCCCAGAAGGGAGAACCTCTGGGGAATGGTGCAGTCCCCTTGGAAGGAATGTCCCCAGATAAGAGCCTGGAGGGTATGGGGTATATCAGGGCTCTCTGGTTAGAAGTAAGAGATGTTCATGCAGATTACAGATGCTCTCCCCTCACATACCTGACTTGTATGAGAGCACCATTGGGTGCCAGGGACGTAGCACTAGTCCTTACCTGGTCCCTGGGGCTTTGGGGGACTAGGGCCCTCAGCCTTTCAGCTGCGTCTGCTCAAGTACTGTGGTTGACAGTCCTCTCTGGAATGACACACACAGCCCAGGGCTTGATTCCTAGCTCCTCACCTGCTATATGAATGACCTCGGCCAATGACATCTTAGAGCTTCAGTTTTTCATAGTATCTTATAGAGCACTTGCCATATGCCAGTCACTAGTCTAAGAAGCTTGTAGAATAACTAATTTAATACCAACAATCCTAAAAGGGAGATATTATTAGTTCCTATTTTGCAAATGAGGAAATTGAGGTATTTGTCCAAGGTCACCCAGCTAGTGAATGGCAGGGTTGGGTATTTGAAGCCAGGCAGTCCACATCACAAGTTCACATACTTAACCACTGTCCTGTGCTGTTCTCTCCTCTCTGAGGTAGGCTGAGTAGTACCTTGCTGAATTTCTACAAGGCAAACTGCTTAGCACAGTGCCCAGCATGTAATACATAAGCACCAATAAATGCTAGCTAACATTATCTTTGGTATAATTGCTTCTGGGAGCTTCTGAGTATTTATTTCTTATTATGGTAATTAATAATTGCTTCCGTTCTGGCCACCTACCATGTGCCAAACCTTCATTCAGCCCTCCCAACCACCCAAAAGGAGGAGTCACTTTTTCAAGATGAAACAACTGTGAATCTGAGAGATGAAATCTGGCAGAGGCAGAGACAAGATTTATACCCTGGGGCTGCGTCTAGAATCACAGCTCCAGAAGGAACTTCAGAGATGCCAGCCTAACTTCACATCCAGCTCAGGAACTGCACTGTCAAACAGTCATGCATCCATTCCGAAAAGCCCGGTGACAGGGCACTGCTTCTCTACACCAGTGGTTCTCACGCTTGGGGGTACCACAGAAGCCCCTTCAGCCATTGTTAACATACAGAATGCTGTCCCCCTCCTCCATCCGCCACCCCACCCCACTCCACCACACTCCCTTGGGCTGGAGCCGGGGCCTGAGAACGTGCATTTCTCCCAAGGCTCCCCAGAATGCTGATGTTGCTGGATCAGGGACTGTACTTTGAGAACCACCGCTCTAGGGAAACTTCTTGGAGTAGTAACAGTAGAGACGATGGCATCCTCCACTTATGCCCTTTTCATGTGTGAGACAGGCTTCCCTTGCAGGGCCAGTGCCTTATACTTACCTGCATTGTAAATTATGCATCCCCATCTATGTGGCTACCTTCCTTCCATAGAGGGCTCTTAAAATTGTATGTTCTCAAAAGCCTGCCTCTGATTGGAGCCCAACCCCTCCCCAGCCTACTTCCACCTGTTTGGGGACATGAGGCTCACCCTTCCAAATCTTCTTAAAATAATACCTACCGTTGCTTTTCTCATTAAAAACAAAACCAATGAAACCACACCTTCCTACTGCTGAAAACTTAGAAAAGTATGAAAAATAAAAAGAGGGATGAGGAAGAAAATGAAAATTAACCACCATCCCAATCCCTCTGTTAATATTTTGATGTATTTTAGTATATTTCCTTATAGCCTCTTGATGTATATATGTATATTTTATTGAAGTATAATTGACATGTAACATTACATCCGTTTCAGGTGTACAACATAATATGGCATATATTGCAAAATGATCACCGCACTAAATCTAGTTAACATCTGTCACCATACATAGCTACAAATTTGTTTTCTTGTGATGAGCACTTTTAAGATTTACTCTCTTAGCAACTTTCCAATATGTAATACAGAATTGTTAACTCTAGTCACCATGCTGTACATGACATCCCCATGACTTAAGTATTTTAGAACCAGAAGTTTGTGCCTATATTTGTTAATTTTGGAATAAAAATGCATATAGTACTGAGTGTCCTAAAAGCAATATTCTAAATGTTCTGTATACGTGGGACCTGCTGTCCCATAATTTCATTATGGAATTCAAAGAAGGAACTGAGGTTTGCCAGGGACGGCAAAGGTGGGCCTTTGAGCCAACCGAGAAAACACAGGCACAGAGATAAGCATCATTGTTGTCTGTGGGGCGGGGTCCGTGGCGCAGTAGAAAGTGGGTTTGAGCCAGTTGAGTGGGGACAGGCGATGGGAAGCTGTTACCAGCTGGCCTGGAGCTCTCTGAAGCACCAGGGGGCTGTTGCACATTCCATATCCCATCCTATCAGGAATGAGTTAACAAAGGGATTTCCCAAGGCCCACCCACGTAGCGGAGGGTGGGATGGATAAGAGCCCTAATAGTGAGAAGGCAGGGGGAGGAGACATGGATACATGAGTAGGGAGAGGCCTGGGGGCCCACCCAGTCCCCTCCGGCCGAGCATGCTGTGGCATGGATAGGTCTACTTCTGAGCCGCCAGGATGGAAAGGGACTGGTTGATCTTCACCATGGCGATAATGAGGAGGCCACCGGTCAGCAGGAAGGTGGGCCAGAAGAGAGAGAAGAGCAGGGTCTGGGGTCCATAGAGGCGCCGGTACAGGACAGTGGTCTCATTCTCCCGAGTCGTTGAGAAGCAGTAGAAAATCCGATGCTCGTGGAAGTTCGTTCTGACCTTCTCCACATCGGCCCGGGCCACCTGGTAGTTTTCCAGGCTGCGTGGGATGTAGGAGCACTGTGAGGGGAAGCAAGAGCACCCATGAAGTCGGAAATCCCCGTCGCTTTGGGCAAGATGAGGGGCTGGCATGAAGTAAGGGAAAGTGTTGGCTTTGGCGTTGGGCCCCCGGCTGGGAGTTGGGACTGGTTGAAGCTTGGAAGGCTGTGCACTGCTTGGTTCCAGAGGGCACCTTCACAGTACAGTGTCATTTGTGAGGACAGTGGCCCAGGAGCTGCTCGGGGTACATGCCCACACCTGGAGGGGGGGCCCAACTGGAGTCCTAGTTCTGCCTCCACTGGCTGTAGAACCTTAGGCAAATTGCTCGCCTTTCTCAACCTTGATATCTTATCTCTTAAATGGGTTAATAGCAATATCTCCTTCAAAGGATGTTATTAAAGATGGGCTTCAAACTTAACTGGCCAATGAGTGACACAGACCGAGTAGGCTCTGCATTTGGATCGAGGGCAGAGGTCATACGCTCAGTCGCCCACGGGGCTCACACTGCAGCATTCACATGTGAAGTGGGGGAGGGAAGAGATGACGGGTGCCACCTGACACTTCCCCTGGTGCCAGGGACAATTGTCGGGGGGGGGGGGGCTGATGAAATGAAGAGAGCCAGAAGCTTCCAGACTGGCAGTCCTCACGCCATCCGGACGATGCATGCCACGTGATCCAGAAGACCTGTTGTAGCCAGGCCTCCAAAATTTCAAGAAAGGTCAGAACCCCAAATTTTAATGTGAACTCCCGCAGTTTTAAAACATTGGCAAAAATTTGAATCAAAAACCCTCCGTGGTTCTAGCCCTTTGTGAGCCAAAAAAAGATATTGGCAAGCCAGTATTTGATACTGGGATTCAAAGGAAAAAGACATTACATTTGAAAGAGCTTGTGCAGGCAAAGCACGGCACACACTTAATTCTGACACTGGTTGTTAGGAGCCTCTGGCCTGGTCAGGTGAGGTCCATCTGGAAAGTTCTGCAGAGGAGGCACAGAATGGAGACCCTGCTTTTATCTCCGTTCTGTGCCGGGAGGTCTGAATGTTATGTATGTGAGGCTCTGGGAGATATTCTGCAAAGGTGGTCCCTCCGTCACAGAATCTGCAGCAGACCACCTGGCCAGAGCGCAGCTTCCCGCTCACTCTGAATTACTGAGGGCAGGGTCCAGAAAACAAGTGATCCCTTCCTACAGTGGTTTGAGACCACTGGCCTAGTATAATCATGTCCAAGATCAACATGTGTACTGTTGAGCCAGCCTCTCCCCAGGCCTTGGTCACTTCCTGGATGTGAATGAGACCCCATCCCCAAAGCTGCTGGCCCACACAGCACTCATCCAGCAGTAAAGAGGATAGT
This sequence comes from Herpailurus yagouaroundi, assembly GCF_014898765.1. Taxonomy (NCBI): domain Eukaryota; kingdom Metazoa; phylum Chordata; class Mammalia; order Carnivora; family Felidae; genus Herpailurus; species Herpailurus yagouaroundi. The sequence continues at coordinate 60,758,907 of NW_024412377.1, forward strand.
TGCATTCACGTTCTGACAGCCTGGGATGTGGGGGAACTGCCACCCAATTAGGTTCCCAGCCAGCCAGGGAGCAACTAAGGCTGGGAAACACTGCCTCCAGGGAATCTGCCAAAGTTGTTGGACACTGCAGGGTCCCATAGCAGGTGAATTCAGAATTCTGAGCTGAGAGGACCTAGCCTGTCTCCCCAGTGCCTCTCACTATGACCTTGGTAACCTACCCCATTGAGCAATGGTGTGGCTGTGGAACCAGACAGACCTGGATTCAGCCACCAGTTCCAAGTTGTACAACCTCTCTGAGTCTTGCAAAATGGGTATGTGAGGACATTAGAAGAGATCATACATGTAAAGCCCAAGCACAGAGCCCAGCACATGCTAAGTGCTCAGTAAATGGAAGATGCTATCAAAAGTAATAACAAAAATAGGGGCGCCTGGGTGGCGCAGTCGGTTAAGCGTCCGACTTCAGCCAGGTCACGATCTCACGGTCCGTGAGTTCGAGCCCCGCGTCAGGCTCTGGGCTGATGGCTCAGAGCCTGGAGCCTGTTTCCGATTCTGTGTCTCCCTCTCTCTCTGCCCCTCCCCCGTTCATGCTCTGTCTCTCTCTGTCCCAAAAATAAATAAAAACGTTGAAAAAAAATTAAAAAAAAAAAAGTAATAAACAAAAATAATGTGACTTAACTATGAAATGCAACAACAGCTCTTTCTTTCCATTCTTAAAGAGGGCCTGGCGGATAAGCTCTCAGGTGAGGGCTTGTGCCCATCCTGGGCCCCTCTGTGTCTTTTGCCAGCGTGTGGTCATGCTGGATCCTTTGGTGGGACTTTTTGACAAGACACTGGACAGTTCACTTTGCAGGACCGACCTCAGAGGCCTGGGGCCTATCTGCATCCTCTGTCCCCTGTCTGGGATCCAGCTACCTCTGAGTTATATGAAGGATCTGAAATGGTCCAACCTTCCCCCAAGTCCTGTGACAGCACATTCTCAGCACAGAGCATGGGAGGGGGCTTAGAATCTCCTGCACTAAGGCTCATGGGAGAACCAGTAGCTGATCAGTAGCCTCCTTCCTCAGAGTGAGGCTGGGGGGGGCGGTAGCCTTGACTGGCCTTTCACACGTGAATCCCGAGCACGCCCAGCTGGCCCAGAGCACTGGCTCCCTGTACTCCAGAGCTGAATGAAAGTAGATGGGGTAGCTGGCGCACCAACCCAGCTGCTTGACAAAACCACAAAGGGCGCTTCCACTGTCCCACCAGAGCAACAGCCTCTTTAGCACCTCTCCTGGTGATGCCTGGGTGCTAGGAGAAAGAAGACAGAAGAGTCTGTGCCTACCAGCCTGCACTGTCCTTACAGGTGCAGGCAGAGCATGCCCACACGCTCTCACATGTCTCACATGCTGCAGAGAGCTCACTACAGGGGCAGATCTGGCCCCTTGCTCCTCTGAACCGGCAACCTCAGAGTCAGGCAGGCAGCCTGCAAGCCGGCCTGCTCGCAATTCCTATCACACCAGTGATCCCTTCTGGTTGTCTTTGGGAATTTGCTTCTTGCTCCTTGGGATAAATCAGCAGCCACTGAATGCCAAAGAAGAAGCAGGAGTCAGGTAGGTGCTGATTCAGGAGGACGTAGGGGCTCTATCCCCATCTGGTGGGGCTGAGTCATGTTAGTGCTGACAAAACAGGTCTGGTCACCTTGCACTGTCCAGACCCATTTCTCTTTGACCCCCCCCCCCCCCAACACTGTCAGTAATCCCACTGTGCACCATCAACACTCTGCCCTTCCCATCCCATCCCAGCAGCTACCAAACTCTGACTGTCAGCATCCATCCTCACTGCAGGCCCTACCTCCATCCTGGCTGCTTGTCATGGCCCCAGGCTCTCTGCCCAGTCGTTGAACTTCACACTCCTCTGTACCACTCTGATCATGCTCCCAGGACCACAGACCCTTTAAAGACTCCTGTTTGCTCGCAGAGGTAATTCTAAGCCTTAGAATCACCTGGAGAACCCTAAAATTCTGCATCAGTTGGTCTGGTGTAGGAACCCAGTTTTGTTAAGTCCCCAGGTGGTTCCAATGCATGGCCAGAGTTGACCAGTGCCAGATTGCCTGATCACATTTCAATTCCATACTTGCATAGTCCTTGGCAGAGATGACAGGCACACAGCTTGTACTGTGCCAGAATATCATTAGCATTTCCCTTCTTTATGGTCTACTTGGATTTAAGTTCCCGGTAACCAGTAGAGCCTTCCCCTAGGAAATGGTAGGCATTTATGACCCCACCTCCTGCTAAAATCAGCACCATGGAGCATTATTTGGAGTGAACTTGTTCCAGATAAAGCTCCGGCTTTCTGGTACAAATGCAAAGGAACTTGACCTGTCCCGGGCCCAGGTTGATGAGACAGGTCTCTACCTGTCCCAATGGAATCGGAGAGATCGGACCGCCTTGGCATTTGCTCTATTTGCTATTCAGGCAGACCAACCTCTATTTCTCATGAGGTTGAATCATTGTGTTTTTTGGTAAAATGGTGATGGTAAATAAGCTTAGCCCTTCCCCCAATTTGCTTCCTTACGCTGGACTTCTAAAGCTTGGAAAAAATCTCTACTGGATATAAAAGTCTAACTCCATGCGTTGTAGGATAGCTTCTTCTACCCACTTTGCTAATGGTGCTGTGTTGTGTCTTGCACTGGAATTCAACACTTACTTCTCCTTTCCTACTGTGTTGTGTTCGCTGTTGCACCCGGATATCCTTAAAGACGATCTTTTTATCAAAAAAAAAAAAAAAATCAGTGAAGTGTTTTCTATAATCTTTTTTTTTTAAATATAGGAACTAATTATTATCCATAACTTGTAGTGTTTTCACTAAAGTTTTGCTTCTCTCAAAAAAAACATATAAAAACCTTTCAGAAACAAAAAACTTTCTGATTCCATAGGTGGGTCATGTGGAGCCCATCTCTGCAACATCTTCCTGTCCCACTGAGCTCTGCGTTGGTTTCTGCAGGACGCCTTCCAGTACCTTCTATTCTATGCCCTCCATTTGCCCTGCATGCTGCCCTCCATGTTTCTGTGTATCTCACCCCTGCTGATTTTTAAAGCCTAACACAAATACTTTCCTGACACCCTCACCTCACTGTTGGCTAGAAAAAGTCACTCCTGCCCTTGACCCTATAATTTTCTCTTTTCCTCTCTATGGCACTGATCCCTCCCCGTTAGATATTATTTCCCATGTAAGCTCTCTCCTCCTGAGTCCAAAGCTCCTGCCACAGGAAGTGCTCAGTGACTATTGAATGAATGAGTGAATGGATAAGGCCAACTTGTATTTTCTATAGGAAATACTAGGATGGTGGGTTGGGGGTGCAGGAGGTAGTGATGGGAAAAATCTCCCAAGCACTGGTTTCCAGAGATTTCTCCAGCCTCTGCTTTCCTGGGGGAAGCGAGGGGTATCTCAGGAGTTCCCTCCCATGGGGTCAGCTCTGGGTCTGGTCTCTCATTTGACTCACCTTATACAAGTGCCGGCTATCCACCTGACATTGAACTCAGCACACTACACAGCCTCTGTCTTCATTAACAGCACTCCAGCAAAGGTGGCAGCTGAGCTTAGAGGGGCTCACTGCCTGCCCCAAGTCATACAGCACTTAGTGGCAGAGTGGGGATTCCAACCCAGGTCTGTCTAACTCCAACCCAGAAGAGCTAAGTCTGGCTGGACCTCATATCAGCTGTGGACCCTCATCACGTAGGCTCAGGTTCCATGCTCTAGAGTGGAGATGTGGATCCAGTTAGGAAGAGGCCCATGCACCTGCCAGGGGCAAGGGAGATATGTGCCCATCCCCTCCCCTCCCCCAGTCAGTACCTGCTGGTTCTGGTCACGAGTGTCCTCCGTGTGGTACAGCACAGCCCACCGGCCCACAGCTGACACATTGACCCACAGGCATGGGTACTGGGGCACCTTTTTGCCCTCCAGCTCCTCTTGGTCCCTGATGTTGGTCTCAATCAGGTGGCACGTGGATTCCTGGGTCCACACGCTGGGGAGACCGTGTGCACATACATACATATCTCAGAACCTGGGTGGCACAGAGCACCAGGTTTAAACCCCTTTGGAGAGACTAGGCCTGGGACTTCCATCTTGCCATAATCATCTAGCACTAAAGGAGCGTGACCCCACTCACAAGAAGCATAGAATCAGAATATCAATGCTGTTAAGCCTCTTAGAGATCATCTAGATAAATGATTCTCCCCCGGGCTGCTGACCCAAAGCCCTGGGGAGCTTTTGAAAAGATTTCCATGTCCAAGCCATGCCCCAGAACAAGGGAATCAGAATTCCTAAGGTGGGCGGGGCCCAGGCCCTGATATGTTTTTAAAAGCCCCCGCCTTGATTCCGCTGAGCAGCCAGACCTGAGACCCCTTAGCCCTTAGCCACACCATCCTCATCTTGCAGGCGGTGGGAAGAAGGGCTCAGAAAAGTCGAATGACTTTTCTGAGGCCACACCGGACCTGTGCCTTTTCCCCTAAAATGAGTGGATGTAGAAGGGACTTGATTTGTGCCAGGGTAGGGAGGTTGGTGGGGATGGCGGTCAACCTGGAGATAACGTGTCATAGGCACACAGCAGTCCTGTACAATGCCTCTCTCGGGTAAGATTCCAACCTGGAATCGCTCCAGGGTTATAAAACATGGGGAAGAAGCAGGCCCAGGAGAGGCTAACAGGCTCAGCAACCCATCAGGGGATCACCTGTGACTCATCTCCCGTTTATCAGGCAAGACACACATTGCCAGATGGAGGGACTATCAGCAGCTGGAAATGTCCAGAGGTGAGGGTCTGAGAGTTATCCTCAAAACACAAGTGGAGAGAATGGATCAGGAACTTCACACCTTTTCCTTTAAAAGCTCGAGTGGTTGACATGTCAGGGAGCAAGGGCATGGAACATCTGTGAGCTTCCAGAACAGAGCTCCAGGGGAGCAGGCTTTGGCTCAGTGTGACATTTCCTACTCAGAAAAGCCCCAAAATGAAATGGTATGTACAATGAAGTACTGAGCTCCCTGTCACTTGAGGTATTCAACAGGAGGCTAGACGCCCACCTGACTAGGAGGTTTCCGAAGGGGAGTCAAACTGTGCAAATGAGCTATGAAAATCTAGAACTCTGATTTCTCCAGGGTTAAACTCACGCTGGAGCATTTGCTCTGATCCTTCACCGTTTCTTGTGAGAAGGGCCTCCTATGTCTACCACCCCCAGGTCCCAGAACCCCGGATGAGCAGGGTCCGGTCAGGCCTACCCTCCCTGCACTTGAACCGTGAACCCTAAGACTGAGGATTGTCCAGACCTTCCTCCCTGATGTGAAGTCAAGGGGAGGGGTAGGAAGAGGCTGGGGTTCCTGGCAGAACAGACCCTTGGGAGAATGGCTGGAGGGTGGGGTAGCCAGGTGAGTGCAGTACCTTTTCTGGTAGAGGGGCAGCATGGTCGTGCCCAGGATATAGTAGGCAATGACAGCACACACCACCATGGCCACACCCAGGCAAAGAGCTCGAGTCTCTCCCCGCTTCTGGGCCATCACCAGCTTCTTCCCCATGTCCACTGCAGGCAGCGGTCATTTCTGGAGCCACAGAGGCAAACAGACACGGGATGAGCACAGGCAGCAGGTAATCCCCACAGCGGGGACAGGTAAGAGGGGAGGGTACTCAAAGATCAACACCACCTCTAGTTTTATGTGGAGTTGCAACTTCAGAGGGCTTTTTTCACCCCAATGTAAGCCTCCCATCTGCTCTGAGAGGCAAGTATCATCCCCTTTCCACCGTTGAAGGATCCGGGGCCCAGAGAGGTAGAGTGACTAGTCCAAGGTCGCATGTATGATAGGCTCACTATTGGCTCCTAAGAGGAGGTCCATATTCTCAGCCCTGGAATCTGCGACTGGTACTTTACATGGCAAAGACTTTAGGGAATGCTGAGATGGGGAGATTATCCTGAATTATCCATGCAGACCCCAAATGTAATCACAAGGGTCCTTTGACAAGAGGAGAAGGTAAGAAGCCAGAGGAGACTTTGGACTTCTGGCTTCCAGAATTATGTGAGAGGAGATTTCTGTTGTTTGGGGCCACCAAGTATGTAGTAATTATTATGGCAGCAATAGAAAAGTAATACAGTGACATAAACAGAAACAGTAGGCAGCAGGTGTGGAACACCCAAGCACTTTCTCCTAGGACACTTCACAGTTTACCAAACAATCCCCAGGCAAGGCTGGCCGGGCTGAGGGCAGCAAGCAGAGTAGGGACAGCAGGGCCCCCAGCAGGCAGCCAGGTAGGCTGAGTACCCCGAACACAATGGGCTCTTTACTGGAGAGTGGGGATGCACTCCAGAAGCTGCCATCGGTGAGTCCCCTACCTTCCAGGCTACTCAGTCCTCCCAGGGGCACTGCCTCCTCTGCTGCATGCCTTCTTGTGTCCTCCCAGCCCCTGGGCACTCCTGACACTGGGAAGGCAGGGGTGTTGGGTGACCAGGTCTGGGAACTCAGGAAGAGAGGAGAGGAGAGGAGAGGAGAGGAGAGGAGAGGAGAGGAGAGAGGACAGGGGAGGGTAGGGGAGGGAAGGAGAGGGGAGGGGAGGGGTTCCCCCCATAACAGAGAAGTTTGGAACCTGCTGTCTATTCAGGTCTCACCTGTCTGTAATGCTCTGGTGATACTGTTTACCTACACTGAGAGAGTAGATTTGCAGAGTGGTGATAAAACCATGCAGGACAAAAGAATGGGGTGAGGATATGGATATGGATACGGTTATCGGTATGGATGGGATTTAACAACCACAGGGAGGGCCTTCAGACAGGAAGAAGAGTAGGAACTGCTGATATCCCCTGAGGCCTGGATAGGAAGAAATGGATTGCCGCTATAAGAGGAGGGATTTCAGTTGGACTCCAAGAAGAAATTCTCACTTTTGAGAGTTGCTAAATATGTGGACTTTTTGTATATATCTTTCATTTGGAAAAGTCACTCAAAGTCTGGGGTGAATTTCGGAAAGATGGAGAATGAAGGAGAAGATAGGATTTTGGAGGGTCTTCTAGACCTGGTATTTTGGTTGACATTCTCTTCCTTAAGGACAGATTGTAGAGTATGGTGTTTAAGGGTTTGGTGGGGGGTGGGGCAGGGAGGACTCTGAGGTCAGCAGATCCAGGATCAAATCCTGACTTTGCCACTTAGCAACCATATGACTATAAAACAAGAATAATAGTACCTGCTTCAGAGAGTTCTGACAAAGATCAAGTCACATGCCAAATATCACATATTGATCACAGGGTCTGGCCCGATGCAGGCTGTCACTAAACATTAGTTACTAGTATAACAAAGGGAATCCTGAAGGTTTGGAGCAGAAGCCCCCAGTGCTCTTGCTGAGCCTATTTTTTGTCCCACTTCTCCCCCGGGGACAAATGCCAGGACCAGCCCTGCTCTCCGGGTGGCTACACTCTGGTGCTCTGGGAGCTGGGACCTGAGTGCTAGGACACTGAGGTACTAGAGTGATCCAGCCATGGAGTGATCCCCCAGTAGGCCACCAGACTATGGGCCCAGACACCAGCCGTTCTCGTCTCTCTGCTGACACCACTGTCAGCCCCTCTGGAGCCCAGAATCCTGATGGACCTCCCTTAAGGAAGGAAGTTCCGCGGCCAGCCTCCCTCCCCCCACGATCTCCCCACTAACCCCCGGTCAGTCGTCAATCGTTGGAGAAACCACTCCCCAAGGGCTCTGGACGCACTACTCACAGTCTCCCGTGCCCTGGAGTCTTCAGCAGGCAGATACTTCTTGCCTGGCCCCTGCCCCCACCCCAAAAGAGGCTGCCTGAGCTGCAGCGAGAAGCTTGGGCTCCCAGCCCATCTCTGAGAAAGCGGGCTTTGGTCCCCATCTGGGACAAGCCTCCATGCCCAAACATGGTCAAGTCTGAGCACACAGCCCCGGGACACAAACTCAAGAGAGTAGGTACCAACCCAGGAGACAACAGCAGCCGTTACCAGGCCCCCACACCTGCAATTTCCAGGGTCTGTAGAAAACAGATTTTGAATAACAAAAGACAGCAAAACTGAGAAGCCAGGAAAGACCATCCCGGTGCATTTAGAGACATTTCTTCATCACTCAGTCTCTCTGGTCTGGCACAGAAGTCAGGAACGGGAAATGATTTTCCTTTTGTTGACATGAGGGAAGGAGGAGGAGTTAGAGCTCCAAAGGGTTGGGCTTATCAGCCACTAGGGGGCTGGCATTTCCCCACAGGAGCCTCCAAACCCTCCAGAGCCTTTGACACTTGCATGCTGTGTGACCCTGCGCAGGTCACGGCACCTCTCTGAGCTTCAGTTTTCTCAACTACATTATTGGGATTTTTTTTTTTAATTTTTTTTTTCAACGTTTATTTATTTTTGGGACAGAGAGAGACAGAGCATGAACGGGCGAGGGGCAGAGAGAGAGGGAGACACAGAATCGGAAACAGGCTCCAGGCTCTGAGCCATCAGTCCAGAGCCTGACGCGGGGCTCGAACTCACGGACCACGAGATCGTGACCTGGCTGAAGTCGGACGCTTAACCGACTGCGCCACCCAGGCGCCCCATTATTGGGATTTTTTTAAAACTTACTTCGTTCACAGTAATGATGAAGGTTAGGAATAATGGAGATTTGAGGCAGAGGAAGAGAAATCCACCTTTTAAAGCCCAGCCAAGCAGAAGCTGAAAGCAGTGACAGTCCCACTGCTGTCCCAGCCAGCCAGGTCCAGGGGCAGCAGCCTGCTCAGCCAGGTAGCCTCTTCCCAAGGTACTTGTCCTTTTGGAAGAGGGAAACAGGCAAGAAATGGGGCCCGTGAGCTCTTCTGCTGCACGAAAGTGAGCCCCCCTCCGAAATGCTGGGACAAGCTCTGCTCTCGAAGGTATGTGGAGAAAGACTCCGGTCCTTAGCTGGCTGTGGGGCTGTAGGTGAAGGGCAAGGAAATAATGATACTACAACAATAAAGATTAGTGCTCTGCATTCACCTGGGCTGTTAGAAATCACAAAACGCCTTCCCAACTTCAAACCTCCAACACTCTAATGTAATAAGCACTGCGGGCTCATACTAATCTATTCAGGTAGAGGTTTTTCTACCCATTTTATAAATGAGGTAACTGAGGTTCAGAGAGGTTAAATAGAGTGCCCAAGGCAAATTGCTTTGCATCTTTGTCTCAGTTTGTCCATTTCTAGAATGGAGATAACTATACCTAAACCTTCGGTGCCTCTTGAAAAATAAGAGATCACCTAAGCTTTCTGACCGGCAGATTGTGTTTTCCAAAGATGGCCACACCAATATGCATCCCATCTCACATGCTCTTCCTACAATGTGACATCAACGCTCCTCCATCAAGAGGGGCATCTGTGTCCTTCAACACTGGCAGAGCTCTGTAACCACCTTGCCAATAGAATGTGGTAGAAGTGACACTGTGTGATTTCCAAAGCTAAGTCATAAACAGCGATACAGCTTTCACTGAGCACCCTCTCCCAGGACACCTCCCTTGGAGCCAGCCACTGTATCATGGGGAAGCCAAGAGGTCACATGGAGGTGTTCCAGCCGACAGCCCCAGTTCACTTCTCAGCCAACAACCAGCATCCCCCACCGACATGAGTGAAGGAGCCTGCCGATGACGCCAGCCCCAGCCTTCAAGTCTCCCAGCTGCGGCCACAGACATCATGGAGCAGAGACCAGCCACCCACTCTGTGCACTCTCTGAATTCCCCATCCACAAAACCCACGAGCAAATTAAATGGTTGTTTTATGCCACTATATTTTGAGGGACTTTGTTATGCAGTCCCAGTAACTAGAATATATTGTAAGTGATTTAAAAGGGAAACTTACTGTTGCTAGTGATTGTGGTAGAACTGAACCAGTGGGGATGAAAAAGCCTGAAATGACTATATGGAGTGGTATAGGGGAGCTTTAGAAACGCCCTCTATATTCTTATATCAGGTTGCTCACCGGTGCACAAATGGAATAGAAGTATAGAGTTATAAGTGGGATTTTCATTTATTGAGCAGTTACTATGGGCCAGGGCGTGAGCCACATCCAAATGCAAATACATATACATATACAGATGCATGTATACATATGTGTAGACACACATTGCGTACATGCATGTACATATTTGCACACACACATATACATGTGTACACACTTTCACATACATATACACATATATGCACACATATACATATACATATACATGCATGCACATGTTTACAGATATATATGCATATGCACGTGTACAAATGTACACGTGCATGTGCACACAATGTGCATATGCACACACATACACACATACACATACGCACATGTCCATAAACGTATACATACACACACATGCATATACATACACATATACATGCATATGCATACACAAATATATATACATTCCTCTCAGCAGTCCTCACAAAAGGCCTCGTTTCTATGCTTTGCCCAAGGTCACTCCCCTGTCACATGATGTGATGGAGCCTGACGTGAACCTGTGCTTGCTGACCCCACAGCTCATGCCTGCTCCTCCATGACTCCCTTAGGCACGGTTTTCAAGAGGACCAATGTTCCTTTACAACGTCTGCCTCAGCTGCTTTACAAGCCCCCCTCTTCAGTCTATAGCCCTTTCTGGATTGTGCATCCATTTATTTATTTAAACCCTTTTGAATCAATATCTATTCTCCGCCACCACTTGGGATAATAAGTCCCATAAATCAAATTGGCAACCATGTCCTGAGCCCGTGCTGAGCCCGTGCCGCTGGCAGTGGGAATGAGTGGCCCTCAGTTCTCGCTGAGCCATTCGCTCACACACTTGAGGACCTACCGTGCGGAGACTCCGAATATGTCACTCCACATTGGTGGGTCCCCGTGGGGAAGGGAAGATGGATTTTTAAAACTGCAAAAAGGCACGATGGAAAAATAAAATGACATATTTTCGGGGAGAGAGTAATAAAAGACAGAGGAAATCACGGTGAACGATTTTTCACTGGAGTTGAGAAGACAATGGATAAAAACAGGACAATTAAATGTCCATATTTGAATTAAATGGCAAGACTGGACCTGAGGAGGAGCAGGACAGGGCTACTCCCTCCGAGCGAAGGGAAGCCTCCCACCTTTCTCGTTTCACTCTTTCAGCCGCACTTTTCCTTCCCTTCATGTTTCTTACTTAGTGACAAGGTATTTTAGCCTGCTATATTGTTAACATAATTGTAAGCAGCTTGAAATCCTCTTTGAAACAAGGAAGAGCATAAATAAATAAAAAGCACTGCTATCCATCTGTGCAGTAAGGTCGTTTCCTCATGCTTTTTCCTTACTGCAACATCATCCAAGCTCACCGTGGAAAAGCTGTAGGATAGAGAAGTGCAGGAGGAGGATAGAGCACAATGATGACCCCACCACCTGGAGAGAATTTGTTGGTCAGGGTGCATGTGTGTCCTTCCAGACACTCCTAAAAGGATTCAGGCATTCTCTGCCTCCAGAGGGCACATTCCTGGGTCCCCACCTGCTAGTGAGCTCTTCCCCTTCCCTGGAATTCGGTCCTGGGGTCCTCCCCTCACTTCTGTTCCCTTAGCCACTCTCCTCGACTCCTGGGCCAGGTCGGGGCTGTGGCTTAACATGCTCGGAGCACATGTACGCAGCTCCTTCCCTCCCTGTTCTTGTGATGCTCTGTTTCTTCTTGTGCCTATTCCCCATTCACTGGTCTTCCCGCTGGAGTGTATAAGCTCCCTGAGATCCGGGGCCAGAGCTGTTCTTACCACTGTCGCATCGCTAGGTAAACAGAGACTCGGGGTTTTGCTGCTGTTTGTGGTTTCGTCAGAAGAAAATCTTTTGCTTTTTCAAAAAACGTTCACCATCTTAACCAATTTAAGTGTACAATTTGGAAGTGCTAACAATATTGACATTGTTGTGCCCCAGGTCTCCAGAACTTGGTCGTCTTGCCAAACTGAAACTCTATAACCCATTGCACAACGACTCCCCATTTCTCCCTCCTCCTTGGCAACCGCTATCTACTTTGTGTTCCTCTGAGTCTAACTACTTTAGATTCCTCGTATAAATAGAATCGTACCAAAGTTGCCCCTTTGTGTCATGCTATTTCACTTCACATAATGTACTAAAGGTTCACCCGTGTTGTAGCATTTGACCAGAAAAGAAACTCTTGCTCCTTAACGTAACAGAATATTGTACTTGTTTTCCCATTCCAGAAAACATTTTTTAAAAGCTTGTACAGTACACATTTTATATGGGTGAGCGTAGTATATTCCATGGACGCCATGTTGTTGGATATTGAGGAATGGTGCTTGTTGGCTTGTTTAGTGGAGCTCAGGTTACACTCTGCTGGTAGGTGGACCTGCTCCACCCACCCCTACCCTCACTTGCACCCATCATTGTCCTGGAACTGACAGGTCTGGGAGAGTTTGGATCTATTAGAACACAATATGGGGACCAGAACCTGGGGATAAATATGAGAGAGCCATAGAAGTAGAAGATGGCAGCGGGTTTCAATTTCCTAGCCCAGGCCAGACCTGATTTGAGCACTGGGGGTGGTGGGGAGAGACAAGGTAGGGGAGGTAGATGCAGGCTGATGGAGCTCTTTTCATACCATAGTCCATGGGACTCAGACTCTGGGGTGATGAGAACCAAGGGCTCCCAGTGATGCTGTGGTCCTGGGCAGTAGCCCCCTCCTAAGTGCGTGTTCGTGGCAAGTCAATGGCATGTGATCAGGAGTGAACAAGAAGTCCCCACCCTGGACATGTTTGACTCTGGCAAGATTCAGGGCCCCAAATGCATTAACTATTCTTAGTGGTGCCTGTCAGAATGGGGTCCAAGGACTGAACGATATTCCCTCTCCCGTCCCCTTCCGACTCCCTGCATGGTGGGGGCTTCGAAGCTACAAAGAGAATATTCCCACCCTTTTGCTGAGTCATAGAAAGTCCCTCCAAGGGCCCATAGAGATCATGTAGGTCAACAGCTTCCTGTGTGTAAGGCTTTCTATTCACAAATTAACAGAGGGAAGTGGTAGAGAATCTGAGAAGCACAGAAAAGAAGAAATCAAGTCCAACATCCCAAGCAAACCACTGTCAAAGTATTGATGTTTAGATTATATTCTAAAGACAAATGCAAATGCTTTTTAAAAATAAATTTAGGAATGTTCTGTATGATTTTAAGTATGTCCTTCTTATTTTAAATAGAAACACATTCCCATTAAGCTGATATTATTTTGCAACATAATGCTTCATGTCTGTGATAGTGCATTTTACTGATGTGCCATAACATGTGTACTTTCCAATTAGGAGACATTTAGACTATTTTCAAGGTTTTGTTATTATTAGCTCTCCTCCAGTGACAACCTTCGAACATCAGTCTTTGTTCACCTCTCTGATTCTTTTCTTCCAATAGATCTCTAAAAGCAGGGATCACAGTCAAAGATTATGAGCCTTTTAAAGGCTTTAACCCCTTCTCTTTTCCTGGAATCATAGGATTCACTTTGCCCAGAAGTATAGGATCCAATAACATGTGAACTTCCCTTTTGCTGGTGAGCTGTCTGAGCTCAGAGAGGTGAAGTGACTTACCCAAAGCCACACAGCTTTGATGGTGCAGGGATTGGGATTCAGACATTTCTCTACAGCCTCTCATGAGTATCAGAACGTAGTCTGGAGCCCATGTCCACTGACTCCCAGGCAGTGTTCTTACCATACTCCTTCTGAAGATTATTTCTCTACCCATAACTAGGGTTCTCAATTCCTAAGCACTAACTTGTGACAGGCACTGTGCTAAGTACTTGGAACACAGCATCTCATTTGATCCTGTGATCTATGAAGTAAGTACTATGATTGCCCTCATTTTATAGATGGGCGCACTAAAGCAGAGCAGGTGCTGGCCTGCTGGCCACTCCCCCCGACTTTCTTTTCGCTACTCCACAGCCTCCTTCAGGGGAAGGAGGTCTCTCCCTATGGCCTCTCCTCTGCCTGGGGAGGAGCCGGGCATAGCCTTCTTGAAGTTCCAGGCCACGCCTCAGCCAGTGACTCAGTCTGAGCCAGGACCCTGGGAGGAAGCCACCACTTGCTCTGGAGGCTAGCTCTTAGTCTGCTAGCCCAGGGCGCTGGCCGCAGCAGCTGCTTCCTTTAAAATTTAAAAAAAAAAAAATTTTTTTTAAAGATTTATTTATTTTTGAGAGACAGAGCCGAGCAGGGGAGGGGTGGAGAGAGAGGGAGACACAGAATCGGAAGCGGGCTCCAGGCTCTGAGCTGGCAGCACAGAGCCCGACACGGGGTTCGAACCCATGAACCATGAGATCATCACCTGAGCTGAAGTCGGACGCTCAACCAACTGAGCCACCCAGGCACCCCATCTGCAGGCATTTGAAAAGAGACGCCGCAGAAAAGGGCTTTTTAATTTCCCTTGTGGCACGTTAATAAATATGTATGTTTGTCATCCACAAACAATAAGATTGCTCGCACAAAGCTCAAAGGGTTGACCAGATAGATTTGAACTGGGCCTGCTCTCAGGGGACACTATCTCCCAGAAGACCCTGTCTCCAAGGAGCAAACTGTAACGGCCTCTGGGGCTACTTTTTTACAATTCACAAGTTACTGAGTGCTTTCTTGCTAGGCTCTGTACATACCTCATTATGTTGGTTTCCTAGTGTTGCTGTAACAAATTGTCACACACTGGGCAGCTTCAAGCAATAGAAATGTATTGTTTCATAGTTCTGGAGGCCACAAGTCTGAAATCAAGAGGCTGCCTACACAGCTCTAGAGGAGGGTCCTTCCTTGTCTCTCACAGCTTTTGGAGGTCCCGGGCATTCCTTGGCTTGTGGCCGTGTCACTCCAATCTCTGCAACTATCCTCACTGGACCTTCTCCTCTTCTGTCTTACAAAGACAGTCGTCGTTGGTTTTTGAGCACACCCAGGTAATCCAGGATGATCTCAAAATCCTTAATAATGTCTGCAAAGAACTTTTTCTTCTTTTTTTTTAATTTTTTTTAATTTTTATTTTTTTTAATTTTTTTTTTTTTAATGTTTATTTATTTTTAAGACAGAGAGAGACAGAGCATGAACAGGGGCGGAGCAGAGAGAGAGGGAGACACAGAATCTGAAGCAGGTTCCAGGCTCCGAGCCATCAGCCCAGAGCCCGACGCGGGGCTCGAACTCACGGACCGTGAGATCATGACCTGAGCCGAAGTCGGACGCTTAACCGACCGAGCCACCCAGGCGCCCCAAAGACCTTTTTCTTCTAATAAGACCACATTCACATGGTCCAAGGATTTGGACACGGACAAATCTTTTTTCCAGGGCTGGCAGGAGGGGGGTGGGTGTTGGGGCACCATTGAAGCCACTACGCCCATCTTCTTTAATCTGCGTAACAACCCTGAGAGGCAGGAGAATTATCAAGGATGGATTAACTGCTGTGACAATCCCAAGATTTTATTGGTTTTTCCCAACAACAGTGCATTTCCATTTGCGGGGAGTCCAGAATATATGCTTCTGGTTGGGCAGCTCCCCTCTAGGTGGTTGTTCGTGGAATCAGGCTCCTTCATCTTATGGCTCCACTGTTTTGTGGCCTTGAGGTGACCCCAGAATTATCTAGCCAATAGACCGGAAGGAGGGAATTGGTGCAGAGAGAAAATGAAGGTGATTGGTACTTAACCACCTCGGCCTACAAGTGACACGCACCGCTTATCTTCACCTTCCATTTGTGAGGACTAGTCACATGGTCCCACCCAGGTGCAAGGGAGCCTGGGGAATGTAGTCCTGGATTCTTAGTATGAATATCACATTATTGGAGCTGGGTAGGACATCAAAATTTCCTGGTCAGCTGGCTGTGATTGTCATAGTATCATTCATTCATGTACTTCTCATTCATATAATTCACTCTTTCACCCAGAAGAGGAATTTGGGGCTTAAGTGATTTGGGGCGCCTGGGTGGCTCAGTTGGTTAGTGTTCGGCTTCGGCTCAGGTCACAATCTCGCTGTCTGTGACTTCCCACTCTGTGTCGGGCTCTGTGCTGACAGCTCAGAGCCTGGAGCCTGCTTCGGATTCTGTGTCTCCCTCTCTTTCTGCTCCTCCCCCAGTCACATTCTGTTTTTCCCTCTCTCTCAAAAGTAAATAAACATTAAAAAAAAATTAAAAAATAATAAAAAGAAGGGTTAAGTGATTTGACTAAAGTCACAGAGCATTTAAATCAAAATTCAATTGGGGCGCCTGGGTGGCGCAGTCGGTTAAGCGTCCGACTTCAGCCAGGTCACGATCTCATGGTCCGTGGGTTTGAGCCCCGCGTCAGGCTCTGGGCTGATGGCTCAGAGCCTGGAGCCTGTTTCCGATTCTGTGTCTCCCTCTCTCTCTGCCCCTCCCCTGTTCATGCTCTGTCTCTCTCTGTCCCAAAAATAAATAAACGTTGAAAAAAAAAATAAATCAAAATTCAATCAGTGTTTATTAAGGGTCATCTGAATTAGGTGCCCCTCCCTCAGGTAGGCCCACTCTATCTTTGAACTTTGCACACTGTGTTATCTGTGTGTGTACCAAGAATAACATTGATCAGATTGCTCTACATGGGCCTCCCTGTTGGTTCCCCACTCCAAGCAGTCAGTTCTTTGTCCTCAACTGTCAGATTCTCCTTCCCTCCTCCTTCCGGTCCCTCTGGAGAATGGGGGGGGGGGGGGGAGAGCTGGCTTTAGAGAGGCAGAAGGCAGAGAGGTAACATAGAGCTGAGAGCTGGAAAGGGAGGGGGTGGCTGAAAGAGAGCAAACCCACGTGGGCCAAGTGTCCTAGAAAATCTTCTCTGGTTTGACATGTGAGGGGTTTTGGAACAGCTTCAGTTAGGAAAAATTCAGGAACAAAAGAAAAATAGGAACAGTGTAACTGTGAACTATGAGTATTACCTACTTTCATGCATTTAAAGGAAAGCGGTGATTTTCTTTGTAATTTGTTTAAATTCCCTTTGTTTGCGGGACTGCTCTTCTAGACTGCAGCTCCGTTTGGAGAGAATGGGCTCCGGGCAGCATGACCAGAGGGCCCCAGCAGCTTGCACAGCCCCTGTTTACTCCAGTCAGCCCCCTTCACTCTCAAAACCAACCCAGCTTCAACAGTAAATTATGTGTAATCTATGAGTAAATTACTCAAACAGTAAATTTGGTGTTTGAGAGTGTAGGTCCCCCACAATTCATCTCTAAATGTCCAGGCCTGGGGCACCTGGGTGGCTCAGTCGGTTGAGCGTCATGATCTCATGGTCTCGGGTCATGATCTCATGGTCTGTGGGTTCGAGCCCCGCGTCGGGCTCTGTGCTGACAGCTCAGAGCCTGGAGCCTGCCTCGGATTCTGTGTCTCCCTCTCTCTCTGCCCCTTCCTTGCTCACACTCTTTCTGTCTCTCTCAAAATTAAATAAACATTAAAAAAAATTTTTTTTAATGTCCAGGCCTAGCTCAGGCCCTGAAGCACAGTCTGTGCCAAGGGTGGAATGCAGGAGCCAGGAAGGGCCGAGCTGTGATTTGAGTCCAGGCTTTTACACGCCAAATTTCAGGCTCCTCCTCCTATGTCAGCTTTGGTTCTGGAGCTCTCTAAACACAGTGGAACAATTAAAAAGTAACAAGGGTGTGGGACTGCCTGCCCTGTGTGTGGACTATGAATGCCATAGGGGTTGGGGGGTGGCGGGAGCTACAGATGGTGGCTGAAAACACCAGTAAACAGTTCTCAAGCTTCCTGCTTCAGAGCCTGTGGGAAAGAGGCCAAGTGTCCCAGGGATAGCCCTCCAGAGCCCATCGTCCTGGCCCTGCCTGGAGGGCAGAGCTCAAGTCTCCCCCTGTATCCATGGTAGGCAGACTGATGAGGTCCCAACTCAACAAGCAACCGTGTCAGAGGGATTTGAATTAGAACTCTACAGAGAAGAAAATTCGGCTCCCATTTTCGCTTTTTAAAATGTGCATTTATTTTTCTTTGCAAATAGCTTAAACACAGTCTTAACATTTTGAAACAAATGATCTTTTAAAAATGATCTGTAATCCCACCACCATTTAATAAACCTAGTCCTTGCATTTTGGAATCTTGTCCTCCAGGATTTTATTTTCCCCCCTTGTAAGTAGTTTTTCTGTGCCTGGTTATACTCATAGGCTTGTGTGTCAGTTATCCACTCCTGTGTAACAAACTACCCCCAAATTGAGCAACAGAGGCTCATAATTCTGCTGTGTGGTCCTTCTGGTCTGATCCGAACTTGGCTGACCTCAGCTGGGCCCACTCCTGTACTCACTTGGCTCTGGAAGGCCTCACTCACGTCCCACGGGTGGCTGGCTATCAGCTGGAGTGACCAGGTGACTCAGGTGACAAGGGGTTTCCTAGCGGACTAGATGAGCCTGCTCTTATGGTGCTGGTTCCAAGAGCAGAAAGCGAATTGGAAGCTGCAAATCCTCTCAAGGTCCAGGCTTGGCCCTTGTGCCATATCACACCACATCCTATTACCACATCACATCACACCACATCACACCAATCCCAAGGCTGGCCCAGATTCGAGAGGGGAAGGAAAGATGGCCTCCTGATAGGGAAATCTACAAAACACTGTGGCCATTTTTGCAATCTACCACTGCAAGGTTTTTATTCTTCTGCCTTTTCATTTATTATTGTATTATCATCATTTTCTCTTGCTAATACAAAGTCTTCATGGCATTATTTTTACTGCCTGCATGAGGGTGAGAAGGTAGATAGACTACAGTTTACTCAATTGTCTCCCAACTGTTGGACATAAGGATTACTTCCAGTTATAAATAAGGCTGCACAGAACATCTTTATGCAGGTAGGTATTTCGGTCATTTTGATTGTTGCCTTGGAATAGGCTCCCAGATAGAGTCAAAAAGGATAAATTGTTTTAATGTCCTTGATACATGCTGTCCAGCTGCATTGCAAATATGTGCTGCTTTTTCTCCAACCCCAAGAAGAAGAGAGATTCTCAACACCAGCCTGTATGCAAGTCTCCCTGTGGGCCACCTGGCTTCCCTGGGATCCTCTTGCTTGCTGGTACACCAGGTCAGGAAACTGGAATAAAGCCCAGGCTGGGCAGACCCTTCCTTGGGCCACGTTAGCATCTGGGGTCCATGCCTACGGGTCAGCTTTGTGGTGGACAGCAACTGACTGAGGTCTCTGCAATCTCCTATCTCCTGTCTGTCAAAGCGTAGATAATATAACTCCGGGACCAGTGATTCTAACCACCTGTACCACCTGTATCCGAGCTGGGGAGCAGGTGGGACCCCAGACGAACTCTGGTGTCAAGCTGGGTGTGGCAACCCCTCCCATGGCTGTGTATAGAGCCCCTGCTCAGCCATGATTCCAGGTGATCCTCCTGGAAACCCATGAGACTGGCAACACTGGGGTTGGTCCCACCTCCGGATGGAGACTCAGGGCTCATCCATATTTCCCCTGGGCTCAACCTCCCAGTGGGGACACCTTCTTCCACTTCCTCAAAACTTATCTGCTTCTTCTGCTATTTCCTCAGTTCCTGTGATTTTAAAACACCAATTGATCAGATAAATGCTTGTGTTTGTAGTTACTATGCTTTCCTCTAAGATAACAGACTTGCAGCTGTGTGGAAACCCTCTGAAACACATGGTATAATCTGAGGGGAATAGTGGATAGCATGATTAGTGAGTTGGTGGAAGAGATATCTGGGGTGTTTTCATGGGAAATCACAGATACATGGGTCTAGATGTTGAAAGAGCTCTCTGGAGCTTGAAGGGACTGGCCCTAGGAGGGGTAGGTTGGAGAGGGGCTGTGTGTACTGTGTGTGAGCTCACAGAGTTAGAGTTCACACACCCCAGTTCCAATCTCCACTCCACCCATTACTAGTCCTGGGAATATGGCCAAGTTTTTTCACCTCTCTGTGCCACAGTTTTCCCATCTGTAAAATAGACGTAATCATCCATAGGAGTGAGTGCGAGGATCTGGGCAATAAACGGCAGGTAGTAATAATTGCACCTCTTGAGTTTTTAAAAAGTGACTCGGACACAAAGAGGAAAGTGGCTTGTCCAAAGCAGCCTTGCCTGGGACTTGTTCAGCGGGACCAGAACCAGCAAGGTGGTCTCCTATCCAAAGAAGCCTCCTCTGTCTCCTCCACAGTATCTTTCCCTATTTCCTGTTCCCAAGCCCCAGCTTGGGAAAGACAGAGGGTTCATTCATCCACTCTCCCCTTTAGGCTCCTTCCTCCTTTTGAAGACTGGGCAACCCTGTAGCCAGAAGCATCCTGACACAGAAATGACCCTCCTCCCTGCCTAGAGCTTGATAACACCAGACCTTCTGCACTGGTGGGACCCAAAGCCAGAAAGGAGGGAAAGCCATGTGCCTAAGTCGGTGCCATGATTCTCTGAAGAAAGTGACAGCAGAAGGTCTCAGGGCTGGAGACCCCAAGTGAAACCTCCAAGTGCTGCAGGGCCATTAGCTCGCTCACCTGAGCCCAGCACAGTTTTAAATAATTCGTTAGCTTTCCAAGACAAAACAGCCCTTGGTGCTCTCCTTTTGCTCAGGAGATATCTGGCCTAAGAAAGAATCAGTTGATGGAATTCTCAGAGAAATATGGAGACTGGAGATTAATCTGAGGGGCTGAAGCTGGGGGGCAGCCTGGGGTCTCAGGACATGTCTGACAGTCAGTCAATGTGAATGGGAGGAACATTTATAAATCTAAAAAAGGGCAGGACTTTAGAAAGAAAGAGAAAGGAGAATGCTTGCATTGACCGATACCTCTATTTTCCTTTTACTAATGAGTGTAACCAAAAACTTATTTAAAAAAAAAAAAATGC
Organism: Herpailurus yagouaroundi; assembly: GCF_014898765.1. Lineage (NCBI taxonomy): Eukaryota > Metazoa > Chordata > Mammalia > Carnivora > Felidae > Herpailurus > Herpailurus yagouaroundi. The sequence goes on from NW_024412377.1 coordinate 60,779,651, forward strand.
CACATTAGAAGTTTGGACAGGTACCATCTCCTTTGAACAGGTGGGAAAGAGAGGTCCAGTGCGTTGATAAGGCCTGCAGCTAACATGTGACAGAGCCAGACCTGAATCTGCGCTGTCCAAATCTGGGGCCAGGGCTCTTCCATAATAATACTTGGCTCCATGCTGGGCACTTTGCATACACTTTCCTATACAACCTTCACAACAACTCTGCAGTAGGTACTGTCGTTATCCCCATTATACAGATGACGGAGCTGAGGTTTAGCTCGGCAGACGAACTTGCCCTAGGCTAGACAAGATTGTAGCAGGGATTCTGACTTAGTGTGTTTAAGTCCCTTGGTCTAACCCCCACACCAGATCTCCACGGTCCGCAAGGTGAGATCCGTATATCCTCCCATGGTCATCAAGACCCTGCATGACCCGGGCCTTTTCAATGTCCCATTTCTCTACCCCAACATCTCGGCTACCCTAACTATTATTACTTTTGTTCAGTAACCCCCTATCCATCAGGCCTTGGCTTAAAAGCTACTTTCTCCAGGAAGCACTCCCTGACCACTTCCCAGGTAGGAAGAGTACCCGCTAAGCTCTCATAGCACGCACATTTCCCCTGCCATAGCAATGCCTGGCTGGTGCCGAGACTGCTGGTTTCAAGGTCTCCATAATAGGCTGTGAGGTCCCAAGGGCAGGAGCCATGGCTGCTTGTTCTCTGTATTTAGCGTTTGGCTGAGTGGTGGTGGGGAAACCTGTCCCAAGAACATCCTCCTCCTCTTCCCTGCAGTCCCCCTTCGTAATGGGGTGCCAGGCAGGACACAGTCCTGAGGGAAGGAGGCAGCCCTTCCTTGTATGTGCTCCAGCACCCAGCCCACTCCAGCCTCTCTTTTCCCCTCTTGCCCAGATCTCAAGAAGTATTTCCAGGCTGCCTCCCTGATGTCTCCCTGGCCACCCAGCTCTGAGACAGCTCTCTCCTGCATCCCGTGGTGGCCAAAGACTTTTCTGAGGAGCACCAGTCCTGAATAAGATGAGTTCCTTGGCCCAAAGTCCTGGGAAAACCCTGCCTAATAACACATTTCTTTGATTGCCACATATGAACGCTTTGGAAATCAGCACGTGTCTTACACTTGATGTTCGTCTATGCGAACATGTTTATTTCCTACGAAAGTAGTTGTTGCATAAATGATGCACCTTAGATTGATGGCACCTTTGTGATTAAGGAAATGCAGCGGGGGGAGCCTCCTGCAGATTAGGAGAGTAAAAGTCCTAAGACATCCTGAGGTAGGGAAACAAAACTGGCAATGCTTAGCCCACTGCTTCACAAATGAAATCTGACCCCTGAATCTTTTTTAGAAGATGTATTAACGCTTTAGGGAAATACATGCCTACAAAATGCACTTGGAAAGCACTCCCCGTGAGTGAGCCCAGTGACCCCCACCGGTGGCATCTTGTCTAGGTTGGCAGCCCTTCAAAGGTGTGAGTTCTGTTGAACCACAACTTGTTCAGCTGTGTGACCTAAGGCAAGTTGCTTAATCATTCTGAGCCTCCATTTTCCCGTCTGTAAACTGGGAGAATTACAGCTCCTAGCTTCTGAGGTAGATGAAGGAAGATCATATGAGTAGAGCACATAGAACAATTCCTGAGAAAGCAAATGCCAGCTGCTCTCATTTTGTCCTTACTGTCATTTTGAAATCCGGCCAATAGTCAATGGTGCACAGGATTAACTGGAGGAGGACACTGGATGATGGAAGGAGATTATGACTGTTGGCTGGAGCAGAAGTGCTTGCAGAAGAGTACTTGGCCTGTCGGGGCCTTCACGAAACAGGCCAGGCCCACCAGAGGGAGAGGCGCTACTTGGGCGTGAGGGCATTTGTTATTCCTCGAATCATCTCCTGGGCTTGGCCAGGAGATCTGCTGGTCCATAATCTGCTCGGCCAAGTGCTGAGTGAGTGAGTTCTTTGTGATGTAACTCAATAGGAGCGAGGATGTGAGCGGAATTATCCTGCATCCTGAACTTGGAGGGTTGAGAACACCCTGTCAGAACCACATTTGTCCCTAGCTGCTCCCCCTGGACCCTGAAATGTGTGTGCCAGACCAGGAGGAAATGGTCCAGGCCAGTGTTTCGGTTTATTTTTGGTCATTCTTATGAGGGCAAATATTTAAAATTGTATTTTAAATATTCTCTGGCTTCTTGAAGAATGTTTTCTTGGCTGTTGCCATAGCCCTGATCAAAAGTCTCAGTGGAAAAGAAAAATAAGCACAGAAAAAGAGAAACAGAATGAAGATTCAGCCTGTGGGTCTCTGCGTGAGTGTTTTGCATAAAAAGAAGGTGATAGGGGAGGGTTCTGAAGACATTTTACCCCCGGAGCTTCTAAGCTCCTAAAGGCCATGAGCTTCTCCTCACTGATGGCACCAACTCCCCTGGGCCCACACAAGCAGAACTCTGTTTATTTTTCCAGCTGAGGGGCTGGGAGGGGCAGGAGAGGGGGCTGATGTGGCAGGGGAGGTTTGGGGGCGTGAGATACCCTCACAGCTGAAGAGATGAGGAGCAGAGCGGGGAGACTCTGTTTTAGGCACCCAACAAGGACAACTCGGTTCCTCTTCAGACTGAGCGTGGCTGGTTACTAATGCACCCAAAGTCACGCAGGCGGTGAGAGGTGGGTCTGGGACAGAAACCCTGCTCTGTCTATGCTCAATGCCGTGCCTCTCCTTCTCCACCATGTCATCTCCTGAAATCAAAATCTCAAACTTGACAGTGTCATTCTGTACTCCGCCTTATCTGAGCGTGGGTTCCTAACCTACACAAATCCATCCAGAGACTTGCCTAGGACCTGCCTTCAGGATCTTCAGACCCTAAAGTTTTGCCCTCGGGGCTAAATCCTTGGGTCTTGACATGTTCATGAACCCTCCTGACCCATTGATCTTAGCAAACCAACAAGCCTGAGCTACTTCTCCGTCCCCAGCTCTGCTCTCAGCTCCGGTAACTCAGACACAGAAGAGCCCCCCCCCCCCCTAGTGAGCCAGCTCAGCAAGGGCTGGGGTGTACAGGACTTTTGCATACAGACTCCAGAGCCAGTCTGGGTTCAGATCCTACTTCTGCCACCAGGGCTACCATGGGAAGTTGGATAGTTTATACCTTGTGCAAGGGCTTCTGTCCAAGATGGCAAGGAGGGCTGGTACCCGGTGCTCCTATCGCCAAGCTGTGGAGGCTGGGCCACCACCAAGAGAACAGGACGTCCTACACCATTTCTAGAAAGGATCCATGTGAGCTAGCCATAGCTCCCTGCTGTTTAGAGCTAGGTTGTTTGGTTGAGTTTATACCTTCATTGTGCCTCAATGTCTTCACCTGAAAATGGAAAAAAAAAAAATTTCTCCAATATATGAGGGTTTGAGGGATGAACACCCAGAAAGCATTTAGAGCAGAGCCTAAAGCACAGTAAGTGCTCAAAGCATGTAATAAATATCTATATTAGCCATAGTACCTGACCAGCATTTTTAAAGGACAATTTTGCTGATGGCCAAATTTGAATTCACAGTATTATGCAATTTTACATCTTTTTCGTTCTAAGCCCCAGGGTCACTGCCAGAAACCCAGAAAAGCCCTCAGAGGATCCCTGAGCCCACCAGCCACCTCATCAGCCTGCCTCACGCGGTTCCCCTGAGTCCTTCAACACAGGGCATTGCGACACAACGCAGGCACACCGTGTGTCCTTCCTGCACCCTGAAATGGAAAAGGAAAGCTGGCATATTTTTTTTAGCTCATCTTCCATTTTGGACCAATTAAAAGAAAGGGATTTTAATAGGCCCTGTGGAAAGGGAACTAAAGTTGTTCCCCAGGCTGAGCACTGAGCCCAGAGGTCAGGGCAGGATTAATAAGGATGCTATAAATGCAAACAGTGGCCCATATCTCTATGGGCAAAGTGCTCTGGTTTGGGAGGAAGGGAGAAAATTAAATTATAATGGGAAAATATACATGATTCAAATCAAGATAAAAAAGGAAGAACTCAGTGGAGTCTAGATGAATCTGAGTGAATCTGTCAGAAAGATATTGAGGTTGGCTCAGCACAGCTGCCCATGGAAGCCTGGCAGGGTCATGAAATAGGAGAACGCGCCCAAGGAGAGGCGAGTTCAATCCCGTTAGGCCTTAGCTCTGTTCCCAATGCCCCATCAGTGGGCTTTTAGCTCTGTTTTCCTGGGATGACAGGTAAATGTGTCTGGTCGCTCACCCAACAAGCATTGGTTAAGCATCTTCCCTGTCCCAGACCCCAACAGGCACCAGCCATTCAGAGGGGAGCTAAGCCGGCTCTGGACGGTCCTAAAGGAGCACACAGACACCTGACGTGGCCAGGAAGAAGATGATGCTAATTTACTGTGGCTTTCCGTGTGTGGTGCTGGAGCCCGTGGCTGCCTTTGCTTACTATTTCTCACAGCATGGCCCTCTATCCCTGCCAGGAGGCAAATGTGATTATGATGCCTATTCCACAGACGAGGAAGCTGAGAGTCTAAGAGCTGAAGGAACTGCCACACGGCCATTATGTGGCAGAGCCAAGGTTAGAACTCTGGGGGCTTGTGGGGAACCTGAGTGGCTCAGTCGGTTAAGCGTCTGACTTCAGCTCAGCTCATGATCTCACAGTTCGTGGGTTTAAGCCCCATGTTGGACTCTGTGCTGACAGCCCAGAGCCTGGTGCCTGCTTCAGATTCTGTCTCCCTCTCTCTCTGCCCCTCCCCCAGTTACAGTCTGCCTCTCTCTCGGAAAAAAATAAATAAACATTAAAGAAGAAAAAAGAAAGAACTCAGGGGCTTGTGAGTTTGAAGACCAAGTTTTCATCCACCTTGCAGACAGCTGTTGTAATAGAGGACAACAGAGGAGTGTGTGTGTGTGTGTGTGCGCGCGCGCGTGTGTGTGGGGGGGTGGGGCATAGGTGAGCTTCTACCTAAGATAATCCTTCCTGGAAGACTTCCTGGAGGAGGCAATATTCAGTCAAGTCCTAAAGAGAAGGTCTTAAGTGACAGGCTAAGGAATTTGGATTTTATCAAGTGTTTTTTGAGCAGAGATGAAGCATAACCAGACCCTCAACAAACCAATATTTGGTAAGAAAGCACAATGTGCCAGATAATCTATTAGGCACAGAGACCATTACAAAGATGTAAAATAAGCTATAGTCCCTGTCCTCTCCTAGCTCTGGTCTAGTTGGAGCAATGAAACACACAACTACCAAAAAATAGTGTTGGGGCACCTGGGTGGCTCAGTCGGTTAAGCATCTGACTCAGGCTCAGGACGTGATCTCACAGTTCATGAGTTCGAGCCCCACATCAGACTCTGTGCCGACAGCTCAGAGCCTGGAGCCTGCTTCAGATTCTGTGTCTCCTTCTCTCTCTGCCCCTCCCCCACTTGCACTCTGTCTCTCTCTCTCTCTCTCTCTCTCTCAAAAATAAACATTAAAAAAATAAAAATATTAGTGACTGTGGATAAACTCATGCCAAGTGCCAAATGGAAGGCAGGTGCTGTGGGAAGTGGGAGGAGGGAGCTGACTGGGCTCCCGGGTGGTAAAGGAGATTCCTAGGGTAGGTGGAATCCCAGTAGGGTTGGAAGATTTCAGGGAGAGAAATGGGAAAGGCACTAGAGCTGGGCCCTAATCATACCCATTTAGGGGTCCCCATACTTAGCAGAGAGCCTGCCTCTAGCAGGAGATGATATGTGCTTGCGGAGTGTATAAATGTTGGATCCAATGAAAATAGAGGACGCATGGCTGAGAGGCAAGGTGTGGCTGAGGGACTGTGGAGTATGGGGGTGGCTGGCCACTGAGCCTCTAACAGCCCACCAAGTGCAGTTCAGTTGACTGTGACCCCACCAACCAGACTGACATTCTTCAGTTTTCAGCTTTCCATTTTTTCCAGGACCAAACACATCCTGGGAAACATCTGCTGGAGCAGTGAGTAGACGGTGTAAGGGAGCAGCCGGAGGAAACGTGGGAGAAATCTGCTAGGAGCAGACGGAGGAAGCCTTGAGTTCCAGGCCAAAAAGCTTAGCCTTTTCCTCTGGGCAAGTGGTGGCCATTGGGATCTCTGAACAGTTTGGGGGAAGATTAATGTGGGTCTCTAAGAAAAATGTACTGAGCATGGGGGGGGCGGTGCAGGAGAAAGCTTCCAGAAGTGGCTCCTACCGTTGAAAATGTGCAAACTCTTTGATCTAGAAATTTGATTTCTGGACATTTGCCCAAGGAGATCACTGGACACACACAGAAAAAAACAATCTCTGGAGATCCTTGCAGTGTAGTCTAAGACAGAGAGCACTGGGACACAGCTGCCTCTGGGGGTACAGCATAGAGCAGGCCAGCTGCTCCAGCAGCCCGGCTCCCCGTTTTTCCCCTCCTGCCCCTCACCTCAGGGTCTGTGCACCAGCTGTTCCCTCTGCCTGGAGTGCTTTTCCTCTGCCCAGTTATATGACTCACTCCTTCCCAGCTCTGCTTAAATGCCCCCTTCTCCGCGACACCTTCCCTGACCACCCTATGAAATTTCCTTCCTTCCCCCGGTTAACCAAACCCCTGTCGCCCCATGCCCCCCGTTTTACTTTTATCACCTGGTACCACCTGACGTACTCCACAGTCTACCTGTCTTGTGTACCTGTCTCCACTGTCCCCTAACCACATGCGCACTGGCACACGAACCGCACACAGGCAGGGATCGTTGTCCGTTCCGCACGCTGTCGGATCCCCAGGGCTAGGGCAGCACCTGGCACCCAGGGAGCCCCCAGTGAAGATTTGTCGAACGAGTGTGTGAATGAATGAATGAATGAATGACGGGTAGGTGGATCTCTAAGTGTGTGGCTCACGTGCGACCTCAGCTTGAGCACTAGGGAACAGGCCAGGGGGGTGCCTTGCTGCTGCAGGCCCTCGGGGTCTCGGCAGATGGATGCTGGCCTGAGCTCCTCGGTGCCCTACCGACAGGTGTCCAAAGTGCAGTGGACACTCTCAAATTAATTACGCCTGGCCTTGGCCCTCGGTGGGCTCATTTCCTATCATAATGAAACCCTTCTCAGCATAGCCACACTCGATTAAAAGGTCACAGCACTTACACAGCAGCTGTGTTGTACCGGGAAGGACTCCGGGCCGTGAGTCAGAAGACGTGGACTCACATCGCAAGTATCTACCCATTTCTCTCTCTTGGGAAAGACCCTTCGCTTCTCTCAGCCTCAGTTTTCTTGTCTGTGAGATGGGAATAGTAACAGTAGCTATGTCACAGGGTGTTGTGAAGATCAAACCATTTTTGTAGTTGATTTTTATCAATTGAAAAGCATCACAAAGATAACCCAACATTATGTGATTCTCGAATGAATGAGGGCAGGTGTTCCCATGCTTCATTTATGAATGAAGGCATATTTGGCACCAGGGAAAAGGAAGGGAAGGTGGTGCACAGGCACAGAAGGAGGGGGACACCTTCTGAGTTCTTCCCAGCCCAGAATCCTAACGTAAGTGCCACGTGGCGGTACTTGGAGCTCATTTTCCTTGTCCTCCAGGTCTGAGTACAAGCAGAGATCTGAACTGTTCCAGAATTTCCTGGGGGAGTAAAACCTACTCCGTGTTTGGTTTGCATTTATTTTGTTCTGTGCTTGTGCCTGGGAAATGGTGAGGAAAGAGGCAGAAGGGAGGAGATTTGGCTCTGGTCCTGCACTCCATTAAAGGGAGTAATTTCTCTGAAGCTCAAGGACAGTGACAATTTGTGATTGGCAAGGGATCGGGAAGGGGCAGAGGACTGGTCTGTGAAAGAGAGTTTCCAGCCCTACTTGATGGCTTTAGGCTGCCAGAACAGAACCATCCTGTGCAGGAGCCAGGAGCTGGCCCTGCATCGGGGAAGGGGGTGACTCCATATCATTCCGTGTCTACTGACAGTGTTCAACTCATAACTCGCGTCTAATCTGCCCTCAGCCCAGGGACTCCCAGTTCTGCCTTGCCCAGCGCTTTGGACATGACGTGTATATAAAAATACAAAAATGATCTCCTGACGTGTATATAAAAATATAAAAATGATCTCTGTTTCATCATGGACTCTGCTCCCCCGTTCACTGGTCCCGCCTGCCCCTGGGACCTGCCATCACGGCGAGGAGGAGCAAAAGCCATCAACTAACTCAGAACCCATCATCTTTCTTTCCTGTAGAGAAATCAACAAACCCCAGCCATTTATGCATCCTGAATGTTTCCCTAACCTTGTCTAACTGTATCTGTGACCATTCCTGAGCTAAGGTGAAAAAACAAAACAAAACCAAACAAAACAGCTGCACAAGTTGAGTATGGGGAAGAAATGACATAATGCAAAAAAACAGTCAGCATAGAAGGCAAAAATGTTCCATCCTTGTGGTAACTTAGATTTACCAGCACTGAGTGCCTGGCATGCTACGTTAAGAAGAGCTGGGTCCATAGCTCAAGAGTGCTGCCATCAGTTAGCAATGTCTGCCCCAGGCAAAGGAGGGGGAACCGACGTGTAAATGTCATATATAATAATCCCCTCTTATATCTAGCCAAATCTATTTTGAGACATGCAATCAACCTAATGACAACTTCTCTGGAAAAGGTCTATATTAAATATTAAATGATTAAACGTCGATGTTGATTATCGTACGGATCCAGGTTTCAAACTTATAAAGTATGTGTGTGTGTGTAAGAAGGAAATCATTATTTGCTATCCTTTCTCTATCAAAACCTGCTTGAGCTCTTCAACCAGAAATCTGAAGAGTATTCTTTCGAGTATAACTACATGTTTAAAATCTACTCAGGCTTTCCCACTCTGGCTGCTTCTTGTTTCTGTGCGTAGCAAGGAAAGAGACAGGCAGAGAAGCAGGGCGGAGTTTCTTTGATGTACTTGGTAAGGTTTCTAACGTCTGACACATAGTAGGTACTTGGCAAATATTCATGGAATGAATTTTGAAGGATGAGCTCGGTTTCTGTGTATTTTTTGGTGATTCATGAATATTGTCACATAAGCTGAATTTGAATGTAATATGCCATCTCCTGTCAAATTGTTCTCCGTGTGAGCAAACATTATGGTTGTTAATTGGGCTAAGCCAGGTGGACATTGGTTGTTTTTTCAGTGAGGGGATGAGCTGGATGGAAGAAAGAGGGAGGGATTTTCCTGCCAATTATTCTCACTTCTGTATTTGCTTGTTTGCTGTCTGTCTGTCCCTCGTATTTCCCCTCATATGTTTCCCATCCTTGGACCCCTAACCCAAAGCTCTGGCTCCCCAACCTCAGTTCTACTAGCATTTGGTATAGGATAATTCTTTGCCACAGAGGACTGTCCTGTGCATTTGTGTGACATTTGGGAGTATCGCTCACCTCTACTCTCTAGATACCCATAGCAACCCACTACTCCAAGTCGTGACAACCAAAAATGTCCCCAGACTTTGCCGAATGACCCCCAGGGAGCAAAATTCCCAGACTGAGGACTACTGCTATGGTGCTGCGCCCCAGCCACCACCTTCCCCAGGAACATGGCTGGTTTCTTCCTTCTGAGAGATTTCAGCATTAAGGCACCTCCTGAGAGAGCCTTGTGACCACTAGGTTCAAACCAGTCTCAGAACTCACCATCCTGTCATGGTGCTTTATTTCCCTGCAGAGCACCTGTCTCTCTCTGATAATTTGTTGTGTGTTGTCTGCCTCTCTATGCTGGAATGTGAGTTCCATGAGGGGCCTTTCTATCTTGATTATCTTTCTATCCTAGGTCCTAGAAGTGCCCAACACCTAGTAGCTTCTCAATAAATGTGGTTGAATGGATGAAGGCAAGGAGGAAGTGTTCAGGGAAGGCTCTCTTTGGAGGTGATATCTCCAGGATATGAAGTTGTCAGCCATGGGAAGTTTGAGGAAGAGCATTCCAGGAAGAGGATACAGCCATTGCAAAGCCCGTAGGCAGGGATGGGCTTGGCATGTGAAGGTTGCTGTCAGGGGGCGAGGGGGAGATAGGAGGAGCAGGGCCAAGAGCCAAAAAGTAGCCTGACTGGGAAGTCTGGAAGGCCAAGCTGAGGAGTGCAGACCCTATTCTAAGAGTGACAGAAAGCCCTTTGGAGACCCCCTAGATGCCTACAAATTCTGCTCCTGGCCTCCGGTCTCTTTCTTCTCTCTCCCTGGTCTCCAGCCTCACCATGGGCAGGTGGGGAGGATTTCTAAATCTGGTCTGAACTCTTGAGTCTAAAGCAAGAGCTGATGCGGCCCCCGAGCCACATCTCGGGGTGGGAGAGGGTCCTCGCATCCAGGAGGCAAAGCTGCTCAGGCATTTCCTCTGTCAGCAAAAGCTAGCCACTTTTCGCACCGGCTTGGACCTGCCCTTACGCTACACAGGAAACCACAAATCCAAGCCCTGGCAAGGAAGGCCTGGACTCTCTGCTTGCAGCTCCTCACAGAAATCAGCTTAAAGAAGTGATACGTAGGAAAGAGTATCAAAGAGACTCATTATGTGCAGTGAAACCATCTGGGAGCCCTTGGGTCAGGTTAACCCCACCCTATCAGAGCCGCTTTCCTCATTCTGGGCTGCAGTGCTATGGCTGGGCTGGTATTGAAGGTCTTGAAGAATAAAGCTGAGTTTTTGCATTTGATATGAAGAACTTTATAGTCTATTCAGTATCTCCGGCATAAGAAGACTTTGGGTAATGATAACAGCTACTTTGTTTTGTTTTTGGTTTTGTTTTTGTTTTAATTTTTTTTAATGTTTATTTATTTTTGAGAGAGAGAGAGAGAGAGAGAGAGAGAGAGAGAGAGAGCAGGGGAGGGGTAGAGAGAAAGAGAGCACACTTTGTATTGAATATTTACCATGTTTTAGGCTCTATTCTAAGCACATCATGTATAATAGTTCACTGAATCCTCACAGCAAACCTGTAAAGACCATGCTATCACTATCCCCATTTTACAGATTAGGAAACTGAGGCCCAGAGAGGTGAATTAATTTCCCTAGATTCACTAAGGATTCTAAATCAGGTTTGGTCAAGAAGTCCACACTCTAACCCTTACATTATATTCTCTTTTTTAAACTAATGCCAGAATATGTCACATTATCTTTTAAAATGAATAAGCCATTTGCTTCAGCAATTCCACCCTAGGAACTGAGCCTAAGGAGGTATAAGCCTTCAGTGGCAGAGATGCATTATTATTTAAAATGTAGAACACAACCGGCATCTCCATGAAGAGGGGTTATTTAAATAGGTTGTGGTTCCTGCGTATAAAAAGAGCTGTTCAGAATGACATTATCCATATGTACCAACATGGAAACACATCTACACTACATTTTTAATAGAAAAGTCCAAGAAATTGCATTTTTATAAACAGCGATTTGGTTTGAACAATGGGATTGCTAATGATTTTTAATTTCTTCTTTTGGCTGGCCTACAGTCTCTAGTTTTCCTACAACGAACATGTACTACCTTTGTAATAAGCAAGAAACCCAATAAAATTTATTGGATAAAAGAATAAACAGCTGGAAATCATTCTCTCCTGAGGAATTAGCATCTTGTCTGACGACAAGGGCTACAGTTGCTTTGCTGGAACCTTCCATCTATCTCTCAGGATCTGCTCTCAGCCAACGGGGAGACGATGCAGGTGATCAGGGGAGGAGAGGGAGCATGAGGCCAGGATGCGCATTCACTGGGCTCCCTCTCCGTGAGGTCACGTGGAGAGATGGCCACTTTCAAGGTGTCTGAGTCTATACACCCTCCTGTTTGCTGGGTTCTGGTGACCTTCCCGTCCAGGAGAGGAGAGAGAGAAAGAGAGGTTCCCCAGCTCTCCCAGTGCTGTCTCTGTACTCCACTGACAGCTTTGCCACTAGTCCTTTTTTAAAAAAACTCTCCTCACATCACCAGAATTGAGTACGGCATCTGTTTCCGGTTCAGACTCTGACCGATACACTTATCCTATCTGCTTTTTCTTCTTCTCCTCGGTCCTAATCCCTAAAATAAAATGACTCTCCCGTTGACTTGTCCAAGTTGACTTTCTCTCCGGACATCTGGTCTTGCCCACAAGACATCTTCATTTGGACAACCGGGAAACTCATAACACCCGTGCCCATAACAGGACTTTGACTTTGATTCCCAAACCGAATTCTCTCTTTTCCCTTTTCCGGCGGCCCCACCCACTCCAAACCTCGAATCATCGTCATCTGCACCTCTTTAATTTGTCATATCCTTTCAGTGCCCAAAGCCTGTGAAGACTACCTCAGCAATGTCTTTTTCAAACAGCCCCATTCATGCCATTTCTCCAGTTCCCTCCCTCATCCAGGTCTCCTGGTGGGCTCCCCTTGCCTCCAGTCTCTCCACACCTCCTCTCTTGAGTCTGTGTTATGTGTGACTTCTGGCAAAGGGTCCTTGAAACACAGTTCTGGTCCTCCCTACTCCACTCAAAAACCCAAGGCCAACTCAGCCAAACCTACGCACCTCAATTTATCTCTTCCATAAAGAACTTCAAACACACGGAAACACTGGGTCTTTACATCCCCAAGGCTTTGCCCATGCTGGGTGTTCTGCTGGATCACCATTCCTCCACCTTTCCAAGTGTCCTCAGAAGCTATTCAACAAAGCTTATGCACACAATCCCAACCCTGGTTTTCTTTCCCATGAGTAACCCATCCCAAAGTCCTAATTTAGTTGCACTTCTTTCTAGGAAGTGGTTATTTTCCACTTGGTATTTGGGTGAGTGTCTTGGTTAAGATGGTTGGTGAGGCTGGTGACACTTATTATTTGTCTCTGTATCCCATGGGCTCAGCCAAAGGTCTTGGTCTAAGTAGGTGCAAAGTCTCTGTGGTTACTGAACGAATGGACCTTCTTGCTCTACAATGTAAAGCCATCGTCTGAGTGAGGAAGGAGGGAGCTTACCCAAGAGGGGACTACAGAGTCAGCCTCTGGTGCCTACCTCTGCAAACCACAGCCAGTCTCCAGGAGGGTGCAGAGACCTGAGGAGGGGCTGAGGGTGCCACAGCAGATGAGGTGCTGTGGGCTGTGACTTCATCAGACACGGGGACAGTGACCAGAGAGGTGGAGGAACTCAGTCCATTGGAGAAAACAAGTAAATGGCCAAAATCCCCTCCCTGCCCAATGCCATCCACCTGCATGACCACCCCTCAACTTAGGTGCTTAGATGCAACTTAGATGCAACATTGGAAGAAAGGAAACAGAGCTCTGGATTTGAATGTAATTCTGAAATAACTGAATTTACCTGAAAATGCCAAGGCTGAGTTTTGTGCTTCAAGCAGAAACAGGGCTCCAAGTTAGAATTGCACGGAGTTACAGAAGTCAGCATCTTTCATATCTGAGTTGTGGGATCTATTGTATATAAAGCCGTGTGCTTATAATGTGCCTGGTGCTCAATATTCGTAACCTCACTTAACGAGGGAGACCATGCAATTTATTGTTTTAACTGAGACGATTCTGGGACTGAAGGGGGTGCTGTTACTATCGCGTTGGGATGCAGGCTTGAGAGGACCACAGCTCATGGCTATCCTACAGCCAAGCCTTTCAACATACATATGACGAAGTAACACTTGTTGCCCATTTACAGATGGAGGAAACAATGCCTAAGATGATTGAGCCATGAGTCCAGAACAGACGAGGAGCCACAACCCAAGCCCAGCTGATCGTTTGCCAAACCCCACAGGCTTCCATTTTGCACAGGACCTTATGCTGGCTCTGCCCAGTTGTCCTATCGCCACCTTCCCCACCCGCTCTCTTCTCTCTTCTCTGCCAACGAAAACATAATAAGGCCATTTATGTAATTTTACATTTTCTAGTAGCCACATTAAAAAGCAAGTGAAAACAGGTGAAATCAGTTTTAATATTGTGTTTTCTTTAACTCCATATATCGATGCAATCAATAGAAAACAATTATTCAGGGGCGCCTGGGTGGCGCAGTCGGTTAAGCGTCCGGCTTCAGCCAGGTCACGATCTCGCGGCCCGTGAGTTCGAGCCCCGCGTCGGGCTCTGGGCTGATGGCTCGGAGCCTGGAGCCTGTTTCCGATTCTGTGTCTCCCTCTCTCTCTGCCCCTCCCCCGTTCATGCTCTGTCTCTCTCTGTCCCAAAAATAAATAAAAACGTTGAAAAAAAAATTTAAAAAAAAAGAAAAGAAAACAAGTATTCATAAAATGTTGTACATTACCCCTCCCCCGCCCCCCCCCCACATATTGCATAGCTCAACTCAGACCAGCCACCTTTCAAGGGCTCAATAGACACATGTGGTGGGGGTCCGTGGGTGCAGCCCAGTGTGACTGGCCCTGTGAGATCCGGCCGCAGGCACACTGCCATCTAGTGGGTGTGCTCCTCTCCTGGAAAACCATCTCCATCGAAAAACTGCATCCAGAACAACCCACCTCAGGAGTAGCTCCCCCAAAAGAATTTGAAGGGGGATTGTCATGTCTGAGTTGGCCCCCAGGGCAGATAGGCAGCCACGGAGCAAATTCAAATCAACACGCTATCAGGGACCCTCAGCCATGGTTCATTTCTGTTTCCCAGTCACATAAGGATTTCGCAGAAAACGATACTGTTTTTCAGGATGTGTTTAAAACCATCCTTCAAAAAGGCAGACTTCCTTTTTTTCACTTTCACACCTAATTTCACTGTATGATTGTACAAAGGGCTTCTCCCTAGAAATGACATAGCTCTCTTTTAATCCACGGTAAAAACCTGGTTTCCCCCAAGTTGTCTCTTTCTCTCTCAAATGGGGTGTGGTTGCTCAAGGATTCCAGTTAATCAAGGTTTTTTCCAACGTGAATAATTGACTAAGAACCTATGAGGAGAGCTGATGTGATTCTCGCCTTCTGAAGTACCCCACAGTGGAGGGGAAGCCTTAACCGTGACTTTGTGTGAAGAAAATCATGTAACTGCATCACTCAAGAGAGGAGTACTTGGCACCAAGATGGCTTGGCAGGCAGATTAAGAAGCAGGTGGGACGTTCACTGACTGGGCATTGACAGGGTCATCAGCACCTTGCTATCCTTGGGACAGTGCTGGGTTCCGTACAGACACAGACATGACATTCACCTTTAAGGAGACTATTAATCTTCCCAGGGGAGCCATACCAAAACAAAAAGCAAACAAACATCATAGAAAAACAGTAACAAGAAAAGACAGCATCAGGTTAGTATGCAAGGACTTAAACTGTTCTTCAATCGCAGCACGGGGCAGGCTGTAAACTGGATGTAAAGCAAGCATTTGAGCATTTGAAGAGAATGAGAAGGGAACTTGGTTCTGGTCTCAGCCCTGACACTCCCTGGCCGTGTGGCCATGTCTCAGCCGCACAACCTCTCTGATCCTCAGTTTTATCATCTCATACTAAGCCACAGGCAATCTGGAAAATGTATACTTACAGGGTGGGGAGCCAAGGAGAAAGGAAAGATAGACACCTAGGAATTTCAATGAGTGGCTGAGGAAGAGGTTCCCAGCATTGGGAGGGCATGAGCCCAGGTGCCGAAAGAGGAAGGACTGCAGGAAGGAAGGATATCAGCTGGCTCACCTAGAGAAAAGTGATGGGCTGGGATGTCCTCATTCTCTATTCCAGGGATAGTTAGCGATTATCCTGTTCAGGGGCAGGAAGCTGGCTTAAATTATTAAAGAGTGTAGACTTAAAAGGATCTTTGAACTAATCCAGAATAACAAATCTCAAAGGCTATTTTACAGAATGCTGGTACCTCATGATGGTTAAATAGGTATTTAACAAAAGACACCTCTTTGCCACAGGACTTCTCAGAACCTCTAACATTCTATGATCTTCCCAGGGGGCAGACAGTACACAGTATTTCCCAGACTTATTTAACTATGGAATTTTTTTTTTTTTTTTAAGGGCCATCACTTGAGAAGTGATTCAGGGAACAAACTTTGAGAAACACTGCTCTAGCCCAATTCTGCCTTTTCATAGATAAGGAAACTGAGGCCCAGAAAGGGCAGGAGGGGAGTCTAAGATTCACAGAGACTGTGGCAGAGACAAGACTGGAATTTCAGTTTTTTTACCCCAATACCCAGTAAATTCTTTCCCCTTTTTTTCTATTACCAATAGAACACACTATTTGACACATGCAAAAGATCTACAGAATTATCCATGTTGCCACCACCCTCTTAAGAAATAAAACATTGCCAAGGCACCCAGGGAGCTCAGTCGATTAAGGGCCCAACTCCTCATACTGGCTCAGGTCATGATCTCACGGTTCATGGGACAGAGCCCCACGTTGGGCTCCTCACGGAGCATGGAGCCTCTTGGGACTATCTCACCCTCTGCCCCTCCCCTGCTTGCACTTGCTCTCTCTCTCTCTCAAAATAAATAAATAAAAACTTTAAAAAAAATAAATAAGACCCTGGGTGACTCAGTTGGTTAAGCGTCCGACTTCGGCTCAGGTCATGATCTCACGGTTCATGAGTTCGAGTCCCACGTCGGGCTCTGCGCTGACAGCTCAGAGCCTGGAGCTGCTTCTGATTCTGTGTCTCCCTCTCTCTCTGCCTCTCCCCCGCTCACACTGTCTCTCCTTCTTTCTCAAAAATAAACATTAAAAAAATTAAAATAAATAAAATTAAAAAGTAAATAAAGCATTGCCAAGTCAGTAAAAACCCCTTGTGTAACCACCGCCCCCCAAGACTCTCCACAAGGGAACCCCTATCCTGAATTTGGTAACATAATTCATGAAAATCTTGGTGGAATTTCAAGTAAATCCCATCATCTTCACAGGCTCCTCTTAGCATCGTCCGTGATTTATAAATTGTGATGGGTCTTAGAATTTAAAAACAAAAACAAAATATCTCACTCAGGCCAGAATAGCAAAGATAAAAAGCCCACCTAAAGGATTCTCAGATTACCTACCTACACCTCCCAGCACATCCAAAATGTTATGAATCAGTGAACTTTTTTACTCTCAAATGGGCTCTTTGTGTGCTTTATTAATTCTGCTAGATGTGGGGATGCTTCTTCCTTAATTGTATGTGAGACTTTCATGGCACGAATTCACTGCACCTCCCCTCCCATCCACAGGCCAGATGGGGAGCCGGGTGCTGTATAAATGTTTAATTGTGGCACAGTAAAAATATTTGCTTTCAGTAGCTGGAAGCTACCAAATGGAGGTAGGGCTGTCTACTAGAGTTGCCAGACTTCATTCTAATGAGAACAGAAATAAAGGCTGATTAAATCAAATTCCCCATAGAGCAGAACCACTTAAATAAATGTTTCATATTGTTTGCATGATGCTTTTAAAATGTAACAGCTGCTTATGTAACCATTATGCTGGACATAAATCATTCATTGCCATCACCACCGTCAGAGCAGAGCCTGGCTCCTTTTCTTCTGCTGCTGACATTTTCATTACTGGGGGACTTTTAAGACAGACCATCTGGGCCCCCCTCCTCCCTACCCACGTGCTGGGTAGCAGGAGTGTGAGTAAAAGGATGTGGACTGCGAGACAGGCGTGAAGCGGACATTTACAGAGACCCTGTACTGGGTGTGTACCATTGGGCTGGCTTTCTCACGATTCATCCTCACCAAAAGAAGGCATTATTGTTCCTATTTTATAGATGTGGACACTGAGTGAGGCCTATGGCAATGAAGTAACCTGCTCAAGGTCCCACAGTAAATAATAGGGCCTGTATTTGAACCCAGGTCTGCCCGGGCCTTGACACAGTGTGTCTGAGAACAAAGGGCACGTCACCCCACCCACCAGACTCCACACACCTTATGCCTTTTGGCAATGATGAGATTGACAAAGGCCAGAGCAGGGCTCAAAGATCTAGGGACTCCTCTGAGCTGGGGCTGGGGGGTTGGGAGTGGAACAGTTCCGATCTGAACGCCATTTCCTGAGCCAGCACCCGAGTCCAAGTTTCTGCCATCTTTCACCTGTTCACCATGCCAGCCCCCTGCCAGCCTCCCTGCCCTCGTTCTCGCCCACCTCAATCCATCATTCACCCATTTGCCTCAGTCATTTCCTTAAAATGTAAATCACACCATGCCATTCTCCTATTTAGAAGCCTCCAATGGCTTCCCACCACGCTCAGAATAAATCCCAACCTTCCTCCATGACCCTCAAGGTCTTGAGTGAAATGACATATGCTGACATTTGCTTGTTCTTCCTTACCACTCTCCTGTGTCCAGACATCCTGGCTTCTTTCTGGTCCTCAGATGCACTAAGAACAAGCATGCCTCAGGGCCTTTGCACATGCTGAACTCTTTGCTCATGCTCCAGATCTTCCCATGGCTGACTCCAACCTATCAATCAAACCTCGGTTCAAAGTCACCTCCCCAAAAAGGCCCTCAGCTGCACCCTCCATTAAAAACTGCCCTCCCCTGGGCTCTCTTCATTACATAGCTCTGTGTCATTTACTTTGAAGGGCTTATTCTTTTCTCAGTTCTTGACTTGGTTATTATATTCTGGCTCACTAGAAAGTAGGCTCCACAAGAGGTGTCTGAGCTATTCGCCTCTATTTCCCCAGCCCTAGAGTAATGCCTGAAACATAGAAGGTACCTGGTAAATATTAGTTGAATAAATGAATTAACTTGCCACATCCATTTCCCCTGCACCCACACGAGGGTAAACCTAGCCTGGCCCCCAGAAAGAGAGAATTTGAATCTGAAAACCATTTGTCACTTCCAGGCCCAAGCTTCCTGCACGTATCCCAGCCTTGTAGGTGATGTCAGTCATGGCATAAGGCAGAGAGCTGGTGAAGGAAATCCAGGAGACCCTCTGGGGTTCCCTGTATCCACAGGAAGGAAGGCCAACCAGTGCCCCCATCTCTGCAAAGTTGAGCCTAAGGAGGAAATAGAACGGGGAGCAGGTTGCTGGTTCTGGCCAGGCTTTAGACAGCTGGTGGTGACTGCCAGAGACTCAGCCACTGTCCCTGACTTGGCTCCAACCCCAGCCTCCCTCCTACAAGTGTCCCTTGCTCTGCAATGGAGGCCAGATAGCTAACCCCAGACCTCTTGAAGCCCAGACCCTGAACACCAGTCACACATGCCTGAGCGAGATTTGGAAGGCGGAAGCCATCTTCCTGCTCCTGGGGCAGCTCTCTGCTGGCAGGCCAAGTGGGGGGACAGGTTGTCTGTGGCCCTGTCCCACGATCCGTCCTACAGCTTCCTGGCGACTAGAGGAAGTTGCTGTGCCGGCACAGTAGAGGCAGCTTCCTGTTTCCCGAACTGCAGCCCCAGCAGCGTGCCCTGAGCTCAGCAATGCCAGCAGCCACCTCAGAGGCAGTGCTCCAGGGTCACCTCTGGAGGCTACTTCTCTGGCCCTTCCAGTGACTTCGTAGGCCCCCCATTTCCCTCAGTAAGTCCCTTCCTCATTACAGCATCCAGGTGGTCCCTCTTTTTTGCACTGACTCTGATGCAGAGCCCTTCTAGGGAAGGGACCATTCTTGTCCACCTCTGGTCTCTGTATCCTCAGGGCCTGTCACACCTGGGGAGGTGCTCGTTTAGGTGTTTGTAATTGAAAGGGCTTTACAGACACGCATGGACACATACACACCCTACTGCAACATTATCAGGCCCATTAGCTCAATGAAGCAGCTGTTAATAATAACCCACATGTTGATAACCTGTTACTAGCCCACATGTCCTATGTGTTTCATTTCCCAGCTCAATCTGGAAGCCTGGTCTTCTCTTGCTGTGCCTCCTGCTAGGTGCCAACACAAAGACACTGTACAGGGTACGAGACTCTGAGCCAGGCCTGCGTCCTTCATGGCCACTCTTCTCGAGTGTGGCCAAGAATACTCTAGCTACAACCACTTCATTTCATCCTGCCTTCGCGGGCGTTCTTATTTCCCGTTTGGGGAAAGGCACAGAGAGGGGAAGTGACTTCCCAGGCTCGCACAGTCAGTGAATAGTATGACCCGGCCCCGACCAGCACAGCTTAGCATGAGGGCCGTGGAAGGGACCTCCTCCCCGGGAGCCTTTGCACCCAAGCCCCCGAGTCCCCAGCCAGCGCAGGCAGGGATGTGAGCCACACCCCGTGTGCCAGCCTGGGGAAGGCACCAGGGCTACTCTCAGACCACAGGGGTCTGACACTTTCATCTTGCTCCTGAGAGTCGGCTCCCCACCCCTCTCCTCCCTCCCAAGGGACAGTGTGCAGGCCAGGCTGCCAAGACCCAGGGACACCTCTTCCGCTCACACTCCCTACAGCGTCTGGGTCCGATCCCCAACCCCAGAGTCAGTGAGTTTCCCAGAGCTTCCTAGATGAGAGGGTTAGCCTCAAAGGTAGCAATTTCAGTGCATGATAGAAATAAAACAGTTTTGCTAGATTTACAAGTGCAGTTCCCTATTTCCTTCCCTCTCCGACTCGGTGAACTCTTCTTAGTGCTTCAAAGCCATGCTCAAGTTTCCCCTCCCTCCTGTTCCTCCCATGCCCGCCTTCTGGTGTGAATGTGTCCTAGAGAGAACCTCTGTTTTCCTTAGCAAAGAAGTTGAGGAACACCTAACTCGTTCCACATAAGAAAAAAGGATGGAAAGGAGATTGAGAGATGGGAGGAGGCTGGGGAAAATGATGTGGCAAGCACCTGAACTTGACAGAAAGGGCAGAAAGGGTGAAGGGGGTTTCCCAAAAGGCAGAATGTCGGACATAATGCCTCCTGCAGTCTCCCCACAACTTAAGTCAAAGTCTACACTGTTTACCAGTGTTTTGGGAGCTGGACCTGTGTTTAATTATATCTTGTTTTTTTATTATGGCAATATTCCTGACTGAATTTAGCAGCAAGAGACATAATATCTGACTTCGAAATAGCTTAAACCCTGCTATTTATTGCCTTACAGATCAACAGTCAGGGTGTAGACAATTTTAGGGTCGTGATTCAGACAAGCCTTGGGGTGGCTTCTGCGACTCTGTGCTGTCCTGTCAGTGGTCACAGGCACCACAGTCTTGTATGACCTACCCCATCCAGTGTCAGACAGGAAGAAAAGTGTGTATGTCTTTCACTTCGGCCTTGATGTGGGAAGACAATATTCCTCTACTTAATGCCCCCTAGACCCAACTTTGACCCAATGCCCCTGCTCCTCTGCTGGGAGTGTGGCAGAGGATCTGGGGTTTACCAGCTCTGTCGTGAGAGCTGTACCCTGCCACCGAGGGGGCAGAAGTGGCAGTTGAGTTAGCAAGCTGCAGCAGAGGGGCCCAAGGGGGCTCGGGCACCCCTGCTCAGCCGGCAGGGGCGGGGGGAGTGAGCCTGGAGAGGCCTTCTCTACTGTGCCCCAGCTACAAACGTCCTTCTCGCATCCACTCAGTTTCCAAGTCTCAAGATGAAAACGAACCGAAGGAGGCCTCCCCTCCGCTTGGATTCCTCCACTGATGGGGAACTTGTTACTTCCGGGCACCACCCTTTCCTATCACATGACAGCTTGATGTGTCAGGTAGTTCCTTCCATGAGCCCAAGGTGACTTCCCAGGAATTTTCCTTTGCCCTGGTCCCACCACATGCATCTTCCTTCAGCGCCCATGTCCAATCAGCCGCCAGAGGGGACATCTTACACCACAGAGCTGGACTAGATAAATCGTTCTCCTTGCTAAAACCCCTCCGTGAGTCCCCATTGTCTAGGGAATAAAATCTAGCTTCATGGCATGGCATGAGACTTGTCACACTCGTCACCAACTCCAGCCTGGTGTCTCTTTCTTATTATTATCCCCCCAACACATATATTCTTATACCCCAGCGTAATAGCACACTGCAGTGTGTGTTACTCCCCCCAGTACTCCCATGCTTCTGTGCAAGGTGTTCTATTGGCCTGGCATTTCCTTCTACCTTCTCCAGTTGGCAAACTCCTACACACCCTTCAAAGCCCATCATTCATACCCCCAACCCTGCTCAGGCAACTATTCCACCCGAAGGAGATCACACTGTTGTTTTCTTGACTCTATCATACCCTGTATGGTTAATGCAGAACTTAGTATTTTTTGGTACTTGGTGACTTTCCTAAGTACTCATTTCTACCTAAGGACTGGAAAGTCCTGTCAGGAACCTTTGTAGCCCTGTGCTCAAAGAAAGCACTCAGTAAATGCTTGCCTAAACCGGAGGCTCACCTTGGGGCCCCTGGCCCCCTGTTCGGAACCAGGGAAGGATGGAACTGGAAAAGAATTGTCAGGGGGACTGTGTGAGACGGTGTGCACTTTCCTGGGTCATAAGAAGAGACCCAGAAGTGGTAGCCGCGGCTGTCACTATTTACCTGCAGGTGTTATTATTGGATCTCCCTTCTTTTTTTTTTTTTTTTTTAATTTTTTTTTTCAACATTTATTTATTTTTGGGACAGAGAGAGACAGAGCATGAACGGGGGAGGGGCAGAGAGAGAGGGAGTCACAAAATTGGAAACAGGCTCCAGGCTCCGAGCCATCAGCCCAGAGCCTGACGCGGGGCTCGAACTCACGGACCGCGAGATCGTGACCTGGCTGAAGTCGGACGCTCAACCGACTGCACCACCCAGGAGCCCCTGGATCTCCGTTCTTTGACATCTTCACTAGCTCCAAAAGGAAGAAGGGCAACTGCTTCCCAGATCCCAAAATTTGCTCACTGTCTCCCTCACACAGCTGGACACCCCAAGCAGGCTCCCCTGCCACCCTGTCCCTCCCGGCCCCTCTGCTCCTGCAGGGAAGATTCACCCATCTCCTTCCATCAATAGACGCTGGCAGAGCAGCCTCAGCCTCTTGCCTCTGAGTTAGAGAAACGGATTCTAATTAAGGGACCTGCCGAAAGTGCCTCATTTTACAGACAATTGGGTTGTGACTCGAAGCAAGCGCTACAGTTTACAGGCTCCACAGAAACCAGCCGGCCTGACTGGTGGCCTTCCCAGGCTGACCTGCTGCCTGTCACGGTGCAGGCTTCTCCTCCATGGACTGGACAGCTGTCTGTGGAGGGCATGAGGGGTGTTCCGGAGTCATGCTCCCTGTGTCCAGCAGTGGAAGGAATGTCCATCCATTTGTCTGTCATTTGTTCTTGAAACCAAGTATGGGACCCTGGGCTGGGGGTCACGTCTCCTGTGTCATGATTTGCACTCCCCCCTCTCTAGCTTCATGCAAGAATCTGGGAGAGTTTGGATTATATATATATATATATATATATATATATATATATAACCATATCTCCAAGCCCCCAGGGTCCTACAAGTCCAAGGCTCTGCTATTTGGGGTCTCTGGGGCACCGAGTCTCTGCTGAAACTGGGCTTTCCAGACTGGTACATAGGGAGCCAGGCCACCACTGGATTCCTCGGGGTGCTCCAGAGAAAAAAAGCCAATAGCATCCGTGTAGATGTACATAAGAGGATGTTCATTATAGGAACTGGCTTACGTGCTTGTGAAGGTCAAGACGTCCCACGGTCTGCCATCTGCAGCCTGGACAACCAGGAAACCCAGGCTGTCTCTGAAAGTCTGAGAATCAGGGGCTAGTGGTGTTAGTCTCAGTTGGAGTCTGAAGGCCCATGAACCAGGGGCGCCCAATGTGAGGTCAGAGGAGGGCAGAAGAAGATGGACATCCTGGTCCAAGCAAAGAGAGGAAATCTGCCAGTCCTCTGGCTTTTGTTCAATTCAGGACATCAGGGGATTGGATGATACCCACTTGCACTGGCAAAGTACTCAGTCTAAACTCTTCTGGGAACACCCTCACACACACACAAACACACACACACACACACACACACACACACACATACACACACACACACATCCAGAAATAATGTTTATCAGCAATCTAGGCATCCCTTAGCCCAGACAAGCTGGCACATGGAATTAACCATCACTCCCACCAAGGCTCTACCACCCACGCACATTCTCAGCCTCTTTCTGGATTTAAGGAGAGGAGTCTCTCTTTTTTCCATCTTTCCTCCCAGGCTTCCTCCTGCTCCTGTCCCTGCCTGGTTCGAGGACATCCTACCCTCTCTCTTCAAAGGCTTAAGGCTGTTCAAGAGTAAATCCCATCGTATAGTTGAGTTTGGGTTAGACATGGTGTTATGTCTCTTTTTTTTTTTTTTTTTCCCAAATTGAGCCATTTTCTAAAAGCTGAGATTTCCATATAGAAATGTAGGCTGTTGGTTTCTCTTTAAAAGTAGGGCAATCTGGCAGGCCTGGGCTTGTGCAGAAACAATTAGATGATGCTAAAGAGCAGAGTCTTTCCATGAGGCCTGAGATCCCAGCAGGTAAGGGACCACTCCTCCCACCACCACCATCCCCCCCAATTCAAACTCTCCCGGAACTCATTTATATCAACCGTCATCCCTAGGTTTTAACTAGAAATAAGAGGACAGGCTTTATTGAAACAGCAAAAGTTCTTAAATGAGATAATATGTATACAGCATTTGGGGCAATGCCTGGCACCTAACTGGGCCTTAGTTAAATATTTTTTGAGTGAGTAATCTGATTATTAAAAGGACAGACCAGCTGGGCACACAGAATAAGAATACTAGCTCAGAGCTGGCACTTGAGGGCTCAGATTCCATAGCTTAGGGGCTATGATATGAGGTCACACTAACAGGGAAGTTCAGATGACCTGAGGATCGCCTCACAGCCTAAATGCAGAGAGACTAATGCCAGGTCCATGAGTGACATTGCTGATTAAGAAATTAGAAGACAGCAGTGAGTTAGTCCAAAGGCCCCCTGGGTGACAGGCAGTGAGTCACCACTCACAGGGACCATCTAGAAGATCACCAAACTCTTTACCTGCGGTCTGTTATTAGATCCTCACAAGAGCTCCGTGAGGTAAGAACTTATCTCCCCATTTTACAGATGAGAAAACTGTCTAGTGAAAGAGACAGACATTGAAATGGCCACACGAATAAATGTAAATGGGATAAATTCTCTCTGAGGGAAAGGAATATACAGTGGTATGAAACAAGGACAATGGGCCTGGTCTAGGTGGCCAGGGAATGTTTCTTTAAAGCGGTGACATCTGAGCTGAGATCTGAATGATAAGTAAATATTAAATGAGAATATTCTCAGTGGCTCTCAATCCCAGCTGCACCATATGAACCCCTTGGGAAGCCATGATCCTGTATTGTCCAGTCCAACTAAATCAGTAGGACCTGGGTACCAGTGTCTTTAAATCTTCATGGATGAACAACTGAAATGGAACAAAAAGTAAGTCCAAAGCTAATGCACTCTCAGACAATAGCCATTCGTAGCTATCTGGTTAAACATAGTAGATGTTCAATAATTATAAGCAGCTGGGATGTTCAACATCTCCACCATCATCACTACCTGTGCCTCCCCCAGATGGCTTGGTGGCTTAAGCCCAATTTCAAAGGAAGGAAAGAAACCCACCTCTGTTGAGGGCTTACTGGGTGTCACATTACTTGTCCCATTTAACATTTACCAAAACCCTCAGAAAAAGGAATATTATTAGTATGATTTCACAGATAAGGACACTGAGGCTCAGAGCAGGGTACAATTTGCCAGAGTCCGCCAGCTCACCAGGGGCAGTCCTGGGATCCTGTCCCAGGCCCACCTGGCTGAGAGACTGAATTCCTTCTCCTAACTTCTGTATCTCCATCCATCCAGAGGTGCCTCCTGCTTGCCTCAGCACCATTTCCCGGCCTGGATGCCACTGCTTTGGGCTGGCCACGGAGGGAGGTCTGTGGATTATGCCCGCCTTCAGCAGGACAGTGTCATGGCTAGAAAGCAAGGGCGGAGGAACCAAATCCTGGGTTCGAATCCTGCTCTGCTGTTTAATGGCTGTGGGATCTCAAACTGTTGGTGAGATTTCTTTGAATCTCAGTTTTTGTCTTCTACAGTACAGGGATAGTATCAGTACCTCCCTCCTAAGTTTGTTGTGACAACTCTGTCTGCATATACTTACTACGTAT
Organism: Herpailurus yagouaroundi; assembly: GCF_014898765.1. NCBI lineage: Eukaryota > Metazoa > Chordata > Mammalia > Carnivora > Felidae > Herpailurus > Herpailurus yagouaroundi. Next base: position 60,805,395 of record NW_024412377.1, read on the forward strand.
TCATTATATTTAGAAAAGTGATTGGGGGCACCTGGGTGGCTCAGTCGGTTGGGCGTCCGACTTCGGCTCAGGTCGTGATCTCACCATCCATGAGTTCGAGCCCTGGTTGGGTTCTGTGCTGACAGCCAGAGCCTGGATCCTGCTTCAGATTCTGTGTCTCCCTCTCTCTCTGCACCTCCCCACTCTCATTCTGACTCTCTCTCTCTCTCTCAAAAATAAAATAAAATAAAATAAAATAAAATAAAATAAAATAAACATTAAAAAAAGCCACTGGAATATAGTCAGTGTTCAGTTAATGCCAGACACTGTTCATATTATTCCAGGAGCTGGAGTGAGAGGGACCCTGAGACTCTTACTTTCCAACAACCCCCAAATCAGGGGGCATCCTATCAAGCCCCTCCTTGGAAACCAGAATGGACAATTTTAGGAGAGCCAGGAATTCTGGCTCAGGCAGGATGGGCACCATGGAAACTCCAGCAGGAAACTGCTACTTTGGCCGATCCCTGTGAACCAGAAGAACAGCATCAGGGACCTGGGTTGACCGAGAGGGTAATGTGACTGTCATACCTTCTCCAAGAACAGAATAGAAGGGAGTGCTGGCTCCAGCCAGCTGCCAACACATGGTCTTGGATGGCGCTGATGTGAGACTGTCTGAGCTGAAGTGAAAGTGGCCAGAGTCAGGTCTCAGACAATTTCCCCTGGTGACCTGGCCTGAGTCACATAAAGTCTCAAGAGCTGGCCCCTGCCGGCTGTGACCAGTACCACCCATGACCAGCAGAGGGCGGCACAGGCCACAGGCTGGCCTGCTCCCCAGTCCAGCTTTTTTCTAGCAAGGTTTTACTACCAAGCCCAGTCTCCTGGGTTCAGTGTCTCCCTCCTCTTTCCCAAAGGCTGGAGGCACCCTGCCTCTCTTCTCCCATTCACCCCAAGTAGGAGGTCTTCCGGAATCTCTTAGGCTGCTTAGAAGTTTCACTGCAAACAGGGAATAAGCCCTTACATTCTTGCTCCAGAGTCATCTGCAGGTCCAGGCAGCCCTTAGGGTTTCAGCTTCCTCATCTATAAAGTGGGGTTGGAAGGGGCTGTTTGTGGAGCTGTCTTTGTTGTAAGCTCACTCTGCGACAGACACTGAGCTATGTCCTTGACTTTCTCTCCCAGGAGGAGGAAGTACAAGACGGTGCTGAAGGCACGGGCTCCAAAACAGGGCAGGACTATGGTTGCTCCTGACCAGTGATGTGATTCTGGACGAGCCACTAAATCTCTGTGAAGTTGGAGATAAAACCCCTACCCTGTGGGGTTGCAGGAGCATTAAATGAGAAACCACATGCGCAGTGCCCGGCACCGTACTTAGGGAGCAGCACCACTGCTCCTTAGGGCACACCCCTCGGAGCCCACCAGGAGGATGCTCCTTCAAGGACCAGTACCCCACGTCTTTCCCTTCCTCCCATCACCTTCCTGTTCCACCTCCAGGGAGCCTACCACCACCTGAGGGGCCCCAGAGCCCTCAGGCTCCTGAAAGTCTTCTGGAGGGCAGCCGCGGGGATCTCAATGAGACCAACATTCTCACACCCCTTCAACTGGCCAAGACCATGGCCTCATCTCGATTTTATGTCCAGTGTCAATGCAGCTTCCAGCTACACTGCAGCTACACCTCCTTCTGGAATGAGGAAGGGGTGGGGGTGGGTATCTGCCATTTCACAGGCTGCCCAGGTGACTTTGAGGCCTGCAAGGTCAAAATACCACTGCTCTAGGCAACCAGACTAGGGAAGCAGTAACCAAAACAATTAAGGCAAGAGACAGAGACAAGAGAACCATTATGCAAATATGCAGCCCTTCAAGCCTATTCATTTCTGGGAGAGAATGTGGATCCAGGTAAAGATAGCCTGAAATATAGGCTGAGTCAGGTTGCTCCCCATAGGGCCAATTCCTGCTCTGTTTGATGAACAAAAAGGTCTCAGCAACCACATCAGAGGGGGACAGGCTGCATGCTGGGTGACAGGGAACAGCCTCTGGGCCAGAGGCCAGAACCGGTAAGGTGGGCCTGTCCCTGCTCAGCAGTTCTCAATTTGAGGACATACCATGGAGACCAATTTGACAATAAATTATATTTAAAAAAATTTTTTTTGAGGACATACCAGGCTCACCCTGGGGAGGGGCAGGGGGGCCCAGTGAAACCCAGGGGGCTGGGCCCACCCCCAGCTTTTGATTCAGGAGGTCTGGGCTGGGGCCTGAAAATTTGCATTTCTGATCAATTCCCAGGGGTGTGTGTGTGTGTGTGTGTGTGTGTGTGTGTGTTTTCTCCTGTGTTTTGTTTTCTGCGGTGTTTCAGCTCAGACTCCTCGTTGGGAACCAGCTTGTAGACCCCGTTCTCAGCCGCAGAGAACAAGACAAGAACAGAAACAGCAACTGCGACCCAGCCCCTTAGGATCCACAAACCCTGTCCAGGCATTTGTCTGCAGCAGCCCTCCTAGGCTGGTTACTAAGTACCTATGTGCTGTCTGTATGCCAGCCAGTCCTCAAAACAAACCTACAAACCCACACGTGCCCGCCTCAGAGAGGTGAAGCAAACTGCCCAAGGAAGTGAGCCAAGATTCAAACCAGGGCATCTGGCCCAGAAAGGACACTTGGGGCCCGTCACAGGGCGAATGTATTAGCAAGGGCACAGAGAGCTCACCAAGGAACAAGTAGAACCAGAATCTCTCCTTCAAAGCTGGGCTCCATCCCCGTCCCCAGATCCTGAGCCGCCACTCTGGGCAGGGCCCGCGGCAGGAAGGCGGTCCCCCCACCACTGCCACATCATTTCTCTCTTCTCACCTCTTCACACTCTTAGATGGAACTATGGGAAGACCTAAAAACCTTCAAGCTGTTGCTCAACCCTGGGCCTTCGCAGTCTTCAGAACCACACTGCAGTGGGTTTCCTGGTCCCTCAGGCCTGCGCTGTCAGCGCATGACCAAGCCAAGCTTGGGCCAGTGAAAGAAGCCTTTTCCCAGAGTTTGCTCTGAGGCTGATGTCCTGGCTTCACACATTTTGTCATTCCTGGCCATTCATGGTCCTTCCATGAGGTCTCTGCTGTCCTTCTTGGCACCAGCCTTAGTGTTTCCAGAAACTCAGGGGGACTCAACATTTGGGGTGCTGGCTCCACCAACAGGTCCCCAGAGGGCTCAAGGGACACCCCAGAGGCACGTGACCCTCCTGGCTCCTCTGGGTGTTGCTCAGGCCCTTCAGCTCCCCCAGCCCCAGGCTGGCCAGCTGCTCCGACCTTTAGCTACCCCACCCCCACCCCCCGCCACTCCCTCACCTCCTCCCTCAGCAGTGTTCAACTTTGCCCTCCAGACCCTTTGGTCACAGAGGTCAAGATTCCTGTGTTCACATTCTGGGTCTACTTTATGGCAGGAAACCAAGGCTGCCCTCCTGCCATTCTGGGTGGGCACAAGTCCCATCAAGCCCATGACTGCCACCCCCTTCTGAAATCTGTCCCCAGGCTGCTCCACTTGCTTTTTCAGTTGCCCAGAGCCTGAAGGGCCTGGGAGTTTATGTCTCACGCAGGACCTTGGCCACAGTTGGGAGTGGGAAAGCCCTTCCTACTTGCCTGGAGGCAGGACAGACTCCGAATGCAGGTGGCCTTCCTGAGGTCCCACAGGATCACATCTGAGATCACCTCCTTCCTTGGCATCTTGCCTTCCTTAGTTTCTTCTTCCCCACCCTCACTGGTTTCTCCTGAAAGCAATTCCTTGATCAATCTCATGCACGCGACTTCTGGTCTCAGGGTCCGCTTCCAGGAACCTGACCTAGGACGAAGGCAGTGTCGTGGCAGGATCTGCCTCTGGCCTGCCCTGTGAGGATGATGGGGAAACCAGCCTGGAAGCAATGAGGAGGGGCTCGCAGTCATTCTGTCATGCTGGGCCTCCTCCCGCTGGCACCCCAGCCACTGCAGCCTGTGCCCCTTAGTCCCCTTCTCTCACCTGTGTCCGTCCCCTGCCTCTGTCCCTTGGAGGAGCCTCCTGGACCATGGATGCTCCCTGTCCCTACAGGTGGGCGGGCAGGAGGGGGTCCCTGTTATTTAGCACCTCCACTATAGGCCCAGGAAAAAACGAGAGGCCTTTAGCCCCACCTACCCCTTCCTCTGCTCCCAGCCACCATGCTGCCAGATGAAAATAGGAAGAACATTTTAATTCCACAGATTACAGCACTTCTAAAGCTCGTCAGGCTGACTGGCAGTCAGGCACAGGTGAGGAGTAAGCATGCAGGCTCGGCCGAGTGCCAGGGCCCCGGGCTGCCTTCCAGGAAGTCCCCCCGCCACCTGCCGCTGCAGCTCGTTCCTGAAATGTGTCAGGAGAGCCGAGCATGATGGGAGGGAGGGGGGCGATCTTGGCATCTTTCCCCCTGTTGCTTTCCACTGCGTCTCAGTAAGAAGACTTGATGCTTGCTCAGGGAAGGAGAGGGGTGGGCGGGGTTCCCGCACTTTGCAGGGCCCTTCTGAGTTTCTTGGTTAAGAAGGTTTAGCCTGGGGAAGCTTCCACCTCACTATTTCCAGGCTGAGACAGCAGTTCGGGGTCTGGTGAGCCTTTAAGACACTGGAGACATTCCTTCCCCAGGCCTTATCGGCCCCCACCCCCATCCCATTGGTCACGGGATGGCATGTGTGTGGCCATTTTGCTCACTGGGGGCAGACAGCTTAGGACCTCCTGAGAGCAGATGGGCCTACTGACCTTAGAAGACTCAGGAGCCCAAAGGAGTGGTCCATCCTTGCTTTCCAGGGCTTTGCCAGGCCACCCACAGGATGCGAGGGGGACTCAGATAATGAAACAGAAAATGATGATAAGGCCATGGCAGAAAAAGCACGGGGTGCCTTGGATTCCAGAGCAGAGGGTGTTATCTCACAGATCAGAAAACTGAGGGCCTTAAGGAAAAAGACGTTCCTGCTCACACAGCAAGTTAGAGTCAAAGCGGAACCAAAGCAAACAGATTCCAGGTGAGAGCCTTGCCTGACACTTTCCGCTGAGACCTTGGGAAGGTCCTGGGGGCATCAGGATGTGGAGAGGACAGAGAGAGGTTGTCTCAGTGAGGACTCTGTCTTGTTTAAGCGGCAAAAACCGCAGCCCAAACTGGCATAAGCAATGTAGAGATTTCATGGTTCACATAATTGACAAGTTCAGGGGTAGGAGGAGTTCAGGCGCTGCTGAGTCCTGGAGTGTGAACAGCACTGGTTTCCCTCCATTTCTTGGCCCCGCTTTTCTGTGTGGGCTTCTTTTTCACACGGTGGTTCCCGAGGGTCTCTCCTTCCAGGTGGCAAGCTGGCCTCCCGGCTCCAGCCTCACTGGCCCTCAGGTCTGGGTCCCACGGGAAAGAGCCAGAGTCTTTGGCTGTGGCTCCTGAAAACCTCCTGGCATACTTGCCGATCGAATAGCTTATGTCGCATGTCCGGCCCTGAACTCATTACTGAAGCCGGAGAAATGAGACCCACAACTGGCTTTGGGCCTGGGCCATGCGGCCACCCCCGGCCAACAGAAATGGGGGAGAGAAGACACACACACACTGAGGGCTGCCGCAGTAAGAGGTAGGGATGGATACCGGGTGGCAAACATGCGTAGATGGCCCAGAGGTCTCAATGCAGAGCCTTCTTCTATGGCTCAGGGCTAAGGCCAGAGGACCCTGAAAATGGGGCTGCATTCTATGACCCGGGTCTTGGGAAGGAGGTATTTGAGAGGAGCCGGGCTCTCACCATCGGAAGCTCTACAAAGAGAGTGCATTTAAGTGTCTTTTGTGACCAACTCACACATTCCACTGCCTAAAGCAATCCGGACCAAGTTTCCTTTCACAATTGATGACTTAGGCTCTCTCTCTCCACGAAATGTCCTTTCCTTCTGCTCCAGATGGAAAACTCCCATAAACCCTTTAAAGTCCAATCCGGTGCCAACAACACCCCTTCTGGGAAGCCCCGGTAGAACTGTGCTTTCATTCACTCATTCAACAATATTTGTGCCAGGCACTGGGCTGGGTGATGACGATACAGAGATGAATAAATGACATGCATGGGCAGATGGCCCCTGTCCTCACACAGTAGGTGGGTAGGTATTTATGAAACATACAAATACGTGTAAAACAAACTGTAAAAAGCGTCCCAGGCGAGGTACCCAGTACAGTAGGAGTTTGGCCTGGGCAGGGGGACCAGAGAAGCTGTTTGAGGCTGTGACCAGCAAGCTGAGAGCTTCAGGATGAGTAGAAATGCGGAAGTGAAGAGCTCAAGGGGGCAGGGGTGAGGAACAGCATGTGAAGACACCACCTCAGAGGAAAGCTACCTGGTGATCAGGAGCAACGGGTCCTCTGGCTCTTTCCCGTGGGACCCAGGCCTGAGGGCCAGTGAGGCTGGAGCCGAGAGGCCAGCTTGCCATCTGGAAGGAGAGACCCTCGGGAACCACCGTGTGAAAAACAAGTGAGCCATGGCACACTGGAGAGGCTGGCAGAGAGGCAAGTACCAACGGCAACCAGGGGCCACTGGAGGTTTTAAGCCTCGGGGTGGTGCGATCAATTGTGTATTGTGAAAAGATCACTCTGACTACATAGGAAAGAGCAGCTGCAGAGAGCTGGGAGGGGCAACAAGAGTGTGGGCAGGCCAAGCACCAAGATGGAATTTGAGGGTAGCCAGGGCCAGGTGTGTTTTGGAGGTGCAAAGAGAAATCGCGGAACATGGCAACAGATTGGGTGTGGGAGGGCAGCATTAGGGAGGGTCGAGGATGACCTCTGGGCTGCCGCCTTGCATATGTAGGTTGATGGCGGCATCATTCCTTAAGAAAGGGAAGGCTCTTGGGGCACCTGGGTGGCTCAGTTGGTTTAAGCATCCAACTTTGGCTCAGATCATGATCTCATGATTCATGGGTTCGAGCCTTGCGTCAGGCTCTGTGCTGATGGCTCAGAGCCTGGAGCCTGCTTTGGATTCTGTGTCTCCCTCTCTCTCTGCCCTTCCCCCAGTCACACTCTGTTTCTCTCTCTCTCAAAAATAAATAAACATTTAGGAAATGAAGGAAGGAAGAAGGAGGAAGGAAGGAAGGAAGGAAGGAAGGAAGGAAGGAAGGAAGGAAGAAGGAAAGGGAAGGCTCTGGAAGACATAGACAAGTAGACAAGGCTGGACTGGAAAGAGACCTTGATGAGTCATCTGGGTGGGTGGCAGTTGCAGCTCTGGGGTCATAGGAGATCACCCAGCGTGATGGTACTGAAATGACAAAAAAGAGCATCTTGGACCAATCCTGCAGGATCATCAGTGTTTGATAGACAGATAAAAGATATTGAGCCTTACAAGAAGGCAAAACAGGAATGGCCAGAGAACTAGAAGGAAAAGTGGGAGAGCCTTGTACCATTCAGGGTCCCCACAGGAGACAGTAGCATACTCAGTAGGTCTAAAGGAAGAGACTTTAAGGAGGGGATTTTGTGTAGAGGTACAGGCAGCATTGAGGAAACCCCAGAATGGCAGTATACCCAGGGACTAGCAACCCTGGGCCTGAGGCAGCAGGGATACAGTGCCCGGTGGGGCTATGGCCGAAGGGACACGGCCCTGCAGATGGACGGGATGGGGTTGGAGCAATGTCTCCTCTTCTCACTCTCCAGTCTGCTGGTGCCTCTCTCGTTGGCCAAACGCAGCCAGGGTCAGAGAAAAAGGAAGCCAGGGTGAGACAGACCAGGTGGACAGAGCAGGACAGGAAAGGGTAGAACATGGATCAGGGAGGAGGAGGTGGAGAAAAACCAACCCAAGTGTATCATGGAAGCTGAAGAGGAGAATGTTAGTATGTTGTATTCAGCGCCACAGACGTCGGCCATGACTTCAGAAAGAGTTGATTTTTTTGGGTGATGGGGGCAGAAGCAAGACGGGAATAGGATGTGTAATCCACTCGGTGGCAGTAGTAGAAGAAGAATATGGAGGTCTGCAGTTCAAATTAGCTGTGACCACAGATCTGTGATGTGATCTTGGGTCTCATCTGGTTCAAGTCCAAAGTGGAGAAATTAACCACACCTACCTCACAGGAGAGTCAGCACAACTGGGTGACACCATGACATGCAAACCTCTGTCAACTCTAAAAGATGAAGGACAAGAGAAAGCCTTAACCTTGACGAAGCCCCTGCCCAGGACGGTACGGAGGACCCAAGGGTCAGTCCCCTGGGGCTTAGACATTCGGGGTGGAGTTCCTGGTTTCTCTTTCCCTTGTGTCAGCCAGGGTCTCACCTCTGGCTAACTCTGTCTCTCGCAGGTGTGGGAGCTCAGTGGGGACTCTGGTAGGTGCAGCAATGGCTTTGCGTCCTGAGTCTGGGGCAGAGATGGGGCTGCCTAGAAATGTGAATGGAATTTTGGCCAAAGAACAGCTGGTGGTTTGAGAAAGCATGGTGGCCATGGAGACAACCGGAGCAGGAAGGCAGTCACAGCTGAGGATCCTTGTCTGCCGGGCAGAGGTGCGACCCCTCACTGGCAGGCGGGGCTGCTGGCTTTGCATATTCTCTCCCTCCCACCCCAGTGCTAAATCCGTGTCCCAGCCCAGCATCCGTCCATGTCTGTCCTTTCCGTGCCTTTGCTCTTATATCCCTCTCTCCACCTGCCTTATCCCTCCTCGTCAGCAATCAGTCTGAGCCTGTGTGACCAGGATGTATTTAAAGTCTGAAGCCTCGTGCTCGCTTCGGCAGCACATATACTAAAGTCTGAAGCCTCGGGTGTGCAAGGAGGTGACTTCTTGTGTATCTTGTAAGTAAACTTTATTTTTGGTTCGCATGAGAGTTGTTGGCTCCTCTGGGCACCATCCGGGGCCTGCAGAGGTCCTGCTGGAGGACTGCAGGACGTTTGCAGTGATCAGACCTCGAAGCCCCTTTTGTTCATCCGTAGCCAATTATATGCAGTGGCCCTGCTGGAAATCTGTCTGGTAAGAAGTAGAGGGATTGTGGGGCCATTTTAATGAGGCCTTGTGATTCAGGTAACAGGGCTAGCTCCAGGGAACCTGGAACAAAGGAGTGCCACATGAGGAGGGACACCTCAGAGCCTGCACTCGCACCCCCTGTACTGGAACCCGGGTCCCTGTATGTGAGCACCTGGTGCCTTGTGCCCATGTGCATGGCTTTGTGCACAGCTCCGCATGCACTTTGCACCTCTCTGCTCTGGCCTGGGGTCCCTGGGACCCATCGCAGCACTTGGCTCTTGGGAGAACAGGAGAAGCTCTTTAATGAATGAGCAGGTGCTGACACTGTTCACTACCACCAAGCACAGCGGCTGCTCTAGCAGAGGCAGCAACCAATCAGAGCTGGGGCCAAACTTGTTCTCAGCATTCGTCCATCCCCAAAAACCTTATTGAGCGCTGCCCCCTTGCAGGCCTGTGCAGTGGGTTAGACACTTGAGTCACATCCTAGGTTGGCCCCTGATGAGTTCTGTGACCTTTGGTAAGTCATTGTCCCTGTTGGCAGTTCCTTGTGGATGAGACAACATTGCAAAGGCTCTGGGGGCTGAGTGAGCACGGTCCTTTTAGGGACAGAAAAGAGGCCTGTGGCTGAAAGCCTCTGTGAAGCAGGAGAGGGTGACAGGGCCAGATCCACAGGGTCCCTGGAGCCCTACTAAGGGCTTTGGCACTAATTAGATATGTGCCATGATCGGGTCCCTCCCCCAGTCTCAGCTCAGTGTGTGCTCGTCTGCAAGGGCTCTGGACCTGACCTAGGATCCAGTCCGACCTTGGGTGTCTGCCCTGGGTTAACTGGAGATGGGTCCTCACTTAATATACAGGATCAGTGTCTTCAAGGGAAACCCATCCCGCCAGCCTTGCTGAGTCTGGCTGCAGGAACTACATGTGACTCTCAAAGCACCTTGTCTCTATACTCAGGACAGTGTCTTATTTCTGCCAAGTGAATCTGGAGACGACGTCACCACGTTTGAGTAACTTGATGTCTTCCACAACCCCTCTGGGGTAAAGATCTTTCTGCCTCAGGGTGAGGGAATAACGTTGCCAGCCCAGGCATGTTTCATAACAGACAAGAACCCAGAACACAGGAGGAAAGTAGAAGCAGGGCTTCAGTCTGTTAGAATAGGTTTTCTGATGTGAATATGTTCTAGGAGACACAGAATCCCATGCCTTTGTGTGTAGGAGTCCCTTCTACAAAACCCAGAGAAATAGGCATTTGACCTGCTCTTGAATACTCCCTTCCATGGGAGGTTCACTACTTTACTGGGCAATCTCTTGAATAGTGAAAAGTTGAGGCCAATCCTGCTTTCTTCCCACTTTTCTGGATTGGTCCTGACCTTGGACTTTGAAGTTCTCTATCCCATGACACATTTGGGTTTTGAGGCCTCATCATGGATTTGAACTATAGCTATTTGCCTTAATGTGAAATAACAGGTGCAGCAAGATTTACTCCATCAGTAAAGGAAATGGGGGAAAAATTGAGGTACTTTCCTGTGGCAACAAACCCCAGCTGCCTATCAACTTATTCAACTTTCTCTGGGCTTGGAACATGTGAGATACTAGAAAATACATATGTTGGCCTCTGCCCCCAGTTCCTGCACAGAGAGCCACCAAAACCCTTATGCATATAATTCCTGAGTTATAAGAGCACCGGGAGCATCTTTTGTTTTACTATTTGGTCTTTGAACCCCAGGTTCCTGACACAGGGCTCTGAAACCCTTGTGATCTCCTAGGTGATAGGTGTAGCTCTGGTTCTAATAAGGTTCTTCCGGGTGAGCTCCTGGATGGCTCCAGAAGGGAACTGGTGGCCAGAAAGACCAAGCCATGATTAGAAACTTGGAATTTTCAGCCCATCCCTTTTCTCTTGAGAGAGGAGAAGCACTAGAAATGGAGCTAATGATCGATTGTGCCTACGTGATGAAGCCTCCATAAAAGTCCCAATAGTTCAGGGTTCAAGGAGCTAGGTTGGTAAACCCATCCATGTACTGGGAGGGTAATGTATCCCAGCTCCACAGGGACAGAGGCTCCTACATTCAGGATCCCCCTAGACCTCACCATATAGATCTCTTCATCTGGTAAACGTGTCTTTCTGGGTTCTGTGAGCCACTCTAGCAAATTAATTGAACCCAAGGAGGGAGTCGTGAGAACCCCAGATTTATAGCTGATTGGTCAGAAATACAGGACAACCTAGACTTGGAGGGTGGCATCTGAAGTGGGGTAGCATCAGTCTGGTGGGACTGAGATCTTCGTTTATGGGGTCTGACACTATCTCCGTGTAGGCAGCATCAGAATTATATTGAGTTGTAGGACATCCAGCCGGTGTCACGGAGAATTCTTTGGTGTGGGGAGACCCCTACATGTTTGATGAAGTGTTCTGTGTGAAAGTAAAGGAGGGGTGCCTGGGTGGCTCAGCCGGTTGAGCGTCCGACTTCAGCTCAGGTCATGATCTCACAATTTGTGGGTTCAAGCCCCAAGTCGGACTCTGTGCTGACAGCTCAGAGTCTGGAGCCTGCTTCGGATTCTGTGTCTCCTTCTCTCACTGCCCCTCCCCCACTTGTGCTCTGTCTCTATCAAAAATAAATAAAATATTTTTAAAATAATAAAAAGAAAAAAGAAAGTAAAGGAGACAGGAGGAAGGACTAGAGATCTTCCTAGACAGAACCCCTGCTCAGGTGACCCCATCTGGTTCCCCTCCTGCTATGCCCTCCCCACAGGCAAGGAGACAGAAAGGGCCACGGGGGTTTTTTGCACCAGGAACTCATACCTTCCTTCTATCTAAACCATACTCTGGATGCCAAGACCCCAGAATTCCCTGTCCTAATAGCCCTGAAACTGCTTCTAGAATCTGCACAGGCCTGCTTTCTGGGTTGGCCTTCCTGAAAAGCAGCTGTTTGCAGGAGCTGTGGACAGGCTTGGACAGAAGCCTGGGTGACCACATGCATGTGCAGAAGGCCTCTTCCAATAGGGGTGAGCCGTGGAAGAAGAGAAAGGAGTCAGGCCATGGGCTGGGAGTAGGAAGTAGGACCTGCTTTCCCTGCATGACCATGTTCTCCTGAGCAACCCCAAGGAGACTAAAAATCTGCAAACTCGAGCAGCTAAGAAGCTATCTTTGTTAACATAGGGAGGTAGAACACATTTTACTCAGCAAGTAACTGACTTGATTTATAACTTTACATTTAGACAGAGGGTTAAGTGGGCCTCTACATTTGTTTCCTATTGGTATTACAACAAATTACCACAAACTAAGAAGCTTAAAACAACAGAAGTGTCTCATCTTACAGTTCTGGAGATTAGAACTGGGCCTCACTGGGCTAAAATCCTGGTGTCAGCAGGGCTACCTTCCTTCTGGAGGCTCTAGTGGGAATCCGTTTTCTTCCCTTTTCTAGCTTCTAGAAGATCCCTGCATTCCCTGGCCCGAAGGCCCTTTCTCCCTCTTCAAAGCCAGCAACGCCCAGCCAAGTCTTTCTCACACTGCCATCTCTGTTTCTCTCTCTCTCCTGCCTCACCCTCCACTTATAAAGACCCCTAGGATTACATGAGCACACCAAGATAACCCCAGATAATCTCCCCATCAGATGATTAGCCACCTGAATTCTATCTGCAAACTTTGCCACACAGCATATCTGCAGGCTGCAGGGATTAGGATGTGGACATCTTTGCTGAGAACAAACTGAGGGTTGATGGGGGGTGGGGGAGAGGGGAAAGTGGGTGACGGGCATGGAGAAGGACACTTGTTGGGATGAGCACTGGTGTTGTAGGGAAACCAATCTGACAATAAATTGTATTTAAAAAAAAAAATGACGTGGACATCTTTGGAGGGCTATTATTGTGCCCACCACAGCCTCCATTTGTATTCTCGTCCCAAGCCCTACAGAAGTTTGGAGTATGATTTGTTGAGTGCTGAAACAACAGTATTAGTGCCTGACAATTACTTTTAAAAAATACAATTCTCCTTAGAGTCTGATTTCTTGTAGACCTCAGGGCTATGTACCGACACAATTGGCAGGCCTGGGCATGAGCTCCACGTTTCTGAACGGCATGATTCTGTTACTTTGGCAATGTCCTCAGAGTAGAGATAGAAAGCCCCTCCAACTCTCTCAGCCTACCCTTTGCAAAGGAGGAAGGCAATTGGGGCCACACAATGGAAAGTACTAACCCTTACCCCTCCATACACATGCTCTCTCCCCAATGATTTCAGAACAGGCCGCAGAAAGGGCACTAGACTGGGAGTTAATGATTTATGTACTCACCAGTTCAGCAAATATTGATGTAGCATCTACTCTTGCCAGGCCTAATGCTTGTAGTTGGAGATACAGAGGTGGTAACTACATGGGTCCTAACCTCATTGGTTAGCTCAGTCACTGGGGGCAGGAACCTTCCTCCCTCTGGGCCTCAGTTTTCATATCAATCTCACGAGCAGTAAAGAGACCCATTATGAAGGCAGGGCCCTCGCCTCTCTCACTCACGGTTGTCTCTCCCTAAGCCTTGAACACATAGTAGACGCTTAGTAAATGTTTGTTGAAAGAATAGCTCTTCCTGATCTGACAGTTAATGACTGTATCAGGTCAGCGGAAAAAGCAGTGAGCAGGGCAAGAGGAGCGCTGGCGGAGACGTGTCACCATGGCTGGAGGAGAGGACATGGGAAGAGGGAGGTGGTGAAGAAGTTCTGGGGTGGATTCCCACTGCTGCTGGCAAGAGCATTTGCTAGATTGTATCAATCCACACAGCCACTTTATGAGTTGACGCCTATTATCATTCCTGCTTTACAAATGAAGAGGCGGACTTACCAAGGAGAAACTTGCTTAAGACTACACAGCTAGTAAGAGTCAGAGCTGGGGGTTTGAACCTGAACAAGGACAGCAGCTTGCCTCCTTTCCTCACAGGTATATATATGGTTTCCCCAGATCCCACCCAGCAGCTATATTACCCTCTCCTTCCCCCTACGCCCTGCTGCCTTCCCTTTTCTAGAGATCTCATTGCATCTCAACGCCAGGCTATGCTGAAGGGGGCTGAAGAATGTTAAAGGGCTGGGTTGGGGGCAATACTTAAGTCCTTTACTCCTCAGTTCCCTTGATCACTCTCTGCTACCTTCCCTGAGCAACGATAGAAGTGCTTGGTGTGTGCAGCTTCCAGGAAGTCCGCGCCAAGACCAGGGAAACTGCCACCCTCCATCTGTTCTGTTCAATCCTTCCTAAGTGTGCCGCGCAACCTAGAGACACTGACAGTTGAAAATACATTGAGCAGCTCCTGCCTTTACTACCCTTGAACAGGCTCTGAGTGAGAACAGCCGTTACACTAAGCCCAAGCAAGCGTCCCTGCAGCACGGCTGGCATCAGTCAAGCAGAGAGGGGATGGAGAGCTGGGGATTTTCTGCCCTTGTTTCACTTGCTGAGGCTTAGAGAGCTCTGACCGGAATAATCCATTTCCGGTGGAGCAGTGCACAGAGCACTGGGTTTGGAGCTCGTCAACTCTGCATGGGGTGTGTGAACTCGAAATTACATCTTCTCTCTGAGCTCGAGTCTCGTTGCGTCGCCCTGACGGCCAAGAAACCACAGCAGGTCTGGGGGTGCAGCACCTGACGCCCCACTTCTCCCACTTCCACCCTAGCCCTATTGTAAAGTCAGTCAGGACCTGCGGCACGCCGTCATCTCCGTTTCTTGTCCTCAAGCTCTCCACCAAGCGTCTACCTGGGCCTTCACATCCCTTGCCTGGGATCCCCCTCCGGGGGGGGAACACGGGAACCCCCTCCAGGTCCTGACTGAACTCGGTCTCCCTTCTCCTGTGCCCAAGTCATAATAGGTGTTTCTGCCTTAACCGGTGATGTCATTTAAATGTAGTTTGTATTCTCCAGATGTCCGTGTCTCTCATTGTTTGTTTCACCCCGCGGGATCCCCATGATGCTCCATCAGTGCCCGGCTCAGTGCCCCCACACGTACAGTGGGAGTTGGTGCTGCGTCCCCGCCTGGGCTCCAAGCTGGGGGCGCTTCCCACTGCCAGCGAGGTGACCCCAGCTCCTGCTGCACGGGCGTGGGGGTGCATTTATCGGCACAGACGACTGAGCAGAGGGGCTTCAGGCACGGCTGGACCTGCATGTTTGGACATCTTCCGGAGTCCTTCCCTTCCCTACGGCTGCTTCCCACTAAGCCGTCCTCACCGCCCCTGAGGCTCTCCCCTCTGGTAAGAAGATGGTCCTCAGGAGCACCCAAACCCCCTCCCATCCATTTAGCAATCCAACGGTCATGAGGGGGGCTTTCATTGGCCAGCGTGGGCCACGTGCCCAACTCTGAGCCAATCACTGTGGCCAGAGGAATGGAAGCCTGTGATTGGCCAGTTCTAGGTTCTGCGCATCCTCGAGTTAGCTGATGTATGCAACCCCATTTCAGCGAAAAAGACTGAGTAGGAGGTGCGTGGTTTCTCAAAGGGAGATGGGGGAAGTATTTCTTTGCAGAAGGGGAATAACGGATATTTTCCCTAAAATCTGCCCCGGTCTCATTGGTTTCACATTACCATCAATTCAGTTCTCATCAAACACCTAGAAATGGGTTCCTTATTTGAAATTGTACTGCAAATTCACTTACGATCTATTTTAACCTTTTGAGTTCCATTCTCTTCTGTTCCCGGCCTACGGGACCAAGCTGGGAGTCACCCCTGTAGTAGCAGGAGCCCACACCCCCCCCCCCCCCGACTGGCTGCAGATCACCCCAGTATTCCGTTAGGATTTGAGAAGTCCTCCCCGCCCCCCATCAACTCAACACTATTTTCTGAGCTCATCAAGTCTGTTACCACCACCAGTAGATCTGACCCTTTGAGAACAGAAAACCAAAACCTGTCTGTATGACAAAATCTCAGGAATGTTTGATTTCATGAAGGCATCTCAGGACCAGTTCAAGGGAGTATATATTTTTAAGGTTAAGCCCTTTATATGCCCCATAATATAAATAGTTCCTTTCAGTTCAGACTACCTCCTTCCCATCACCATGATTGAATCTCCCCTAATAGGAAATTGGGCCCATTATTTATCAGGAGCAACTGTGTACATAAGGGCATTCGTTCTCTATTCAGAACTCTACAGCCTCAAGGGTCTTGGACCTTCCTTCTTCTTGTAGCTTCTTACCTGATAGTGAAGCCCTGACAATGAGCACTGTATCTGTTGCCTTTGCTGCTATAACAAATTAATGTTCATTTGGTTGCTTGATACACAAATTTATCATCTTGGGGTTCTGGAGGTCAGAAGTCCAAAATGGGCTTCATCAGGCTACCATGAATGTTTCAGCAGGGCTGGGTTCCTTCTGGAAGCTCTAAGGAAGAATCCACTCCCTTGCATTTTTCATCTTCTACAGTTTACCTGCATTCCTTGGCTGTGGCTGCCTTCTTCCATGTTCAAAGTCAGCAGAGAATAGTCAAATCTCTTCTTGAGTCTGTTTTCTGGCCCCCTCTTCCACATTTAAAGCACTCTTGTGATTACATCAGGTCCACCTGAATAATCCAGAGTGGTTTCCTCCTTTTAAAGTCAGCTGATTAGCAACCTTATTTGCATCAGCAACCTTACTTCTCCCTTGCCATGTAACATAATACGTTTACTGGTTCCACGGATTAGGACATGGCTATATTTGAGGTGTCCATTACTCCACCAACCACAAGCACTGAGAATTCTAGGTGACTATGGACTTTCTCAATGTCTGTCCAGCATTAGCAAGTTAGACGAACAGAATTACATAAAAACATAATAAGAAAATCTGAAAGGTGAAACAGAAACATTCTAGGACAAAAAGAAATACAGATGTCTCCCAGTGGTCCTATTTAAGAGATAAAGGGCTGGGGCGCCTGGGTGGCACAGTCGGTTGAGCGTCCGACTTCAGCCAGGTCACGATCTCACGGTCTGTGAGATCAAGCCCCGCGTCGGGCTCTGGGCTGATGGCTCAGAGCCTGGAACCTGTTTCCGATTCTGTGTCTCCCTCTCTCTCTGCCCCTCCCCCATTCATGCTCTGTCTCTCTCTGTCCCACAAATAAATAAACGTTGAAAAAAAAATTAAAAAAAAAAAAAAGAGATAAAGGGCTTTAAGGGATTTGGTACGTATATCCTGGAAAGCAGAGATCCTGTCCAAAGAGATAAGAATCCAAATTCTCCCTCCTTTAGCTGGTCCTCCATTATAGCTTCCAAATCTATTGAGGTATTTATGTTTGCTTTCTCAGACTCCCCCAGCACTTTCTCCTGTTCTCAGAAGTCTGAAGACCACCCAAATCCACCAGGACTTTGAAGGAGTTATACCATATTCATTAGGCAACAGCCCAAACTATTGGAGGGGACGTTTTTGGGGAACTTGGGTGTGAAATTACAGTTCTGAGAGTTCAAGTATCCAATAATGTATATTACAGATATGAAATAGAAATTTGTTTCTGGAAGGGTTAGACTAATGACCGATGAAGGGTAACCAGATGTTTGGAGGATGACCCTATCTTTGTAGGACCATTAGGTTCTTCTGCTCCCACTGACTCAGACGGACTTCATAGGCAGCATGGCGCAAGGTCAGCATTACTCATATACAGTATGAAAGTGGTTCCTACTGCATCAAAATCCTAGGATTCCAACTTGGAGCCTTGACATTGACTCCTCCTACTTCTTGCCCATCTTCGATAGCACTGATCCCCTCCCTGCACTTTCTCTATCCTCTTGTGTTACTGATGGAGAGTACTGTCACTTCCATTAGGTTGAAGTCAATTATGTCTTGTTCACCTCTGTGGGCCCAATGTCTTCCATGATGATGCTCTCCTTGTCAGTTCACTGCTGTTGCTTATCCCTCCACACTATATTTGGAAAAGCCTTCCTCTAATGAGGCAGATCTCACTTCCCACCACAAATCTGGGAATGCCAAATACCCTCTGTCCCAGCCTCCCTTGCAGCTATGCTGAACATGAGTGTCCTAGGCCAAATCAACCAAGTCCCCTGCCCCCAAAGTTTGAACTAGAAGCTGTGACTTGAAGAACGAGGAACCACACAGAACCTATTTGTGAAGGGAGTGTCAGGGAAGCCACCATATCTAGCTTCCAGGTGCAGCATCCAGAATTTAGCCTCAGGGCCAGCTGCCTGGCTGAGGAGTCTTCACAGGGCCTGTTCTTCAATGTAATTTCAGGGGTTGCTCCTGGCTCCTGGCCTCAAGTTGATTTTGGTCTCTCAGAGATTCAGTGAGCCAGATAATGTTACTTAATCAATCCTCTTTCTGCTCAGATAAGCCAAGCTTACTATTTGTCACTTACAAATAAGACCCTGAATGAAACAGATGGTCTTGAGCTTCCAACTGGAGTCATCTACACATGCCATTTCTTGCATTTGGAGCAGTCATCCATACCCCCTGCTCTTCTGGGTGACTCACACTTATCCAGCCGAGTGTCGGGGTTGTGGCTCTTCCTCTTAGAAACCTCCCATATTGCCCCAAGTCTGGACTCCTGCTGCACTCTGTGTGTCCCTCCTGATAACACTTGCCCCTCTGGATTTTGTCTGTTTATTTCTGTGTCTGCCTCACTACTCTGTGAGTTATATGAGGATAGAAACTGTATCAATTCCATCATATACTAGTGCCTGGCCTATTAATATTGTTGAATGAACAAATAAATGAACGATGAAACTATCCCAAGCCACAACAATTCCCAGTAGAGGCCCCCACCATCACTCCCTGGCAGAATAAGGCATCTTAGGTTTTTGGATTCAGGACAATTGCCCTGTCCCTGGCAGAATAAGGCGTCATACGTTTTTGGATTCAGGGTAATTGCCCTGTTCTAGAATACCTCCCTGCAATGGTGCTGCCTCATGCCACTTCCACCGGCACTTCTTATGTATGTATCTACTGGGTGCCACACCTCTCCCTTCCCTCTTTCATCCACATTGAAGATCCTTCAGGGAGAAGTGCTTGCATCGCCACTGTCCTCCTCCATCAGCCCAGTCGGGGAGGCCCTGGGCAGCTGGAGGAGTGGTCGTTTGCTCCCTGGAAGAAGCATGGGCCAGCTGCAAGCCTCTTAAGTGGGAAGTTGCCATGGTGACTCTGTAATAGAGAGAGTTGCTTGAAAAACACTGACCACCAAAGGGAACAATTACCAAAGAAGCAGCCATTTATTTCACCATTTTCAAGACTGGGCAAGACATAAAGCCACAAGTGAAAAGACATTGCAAACAAATAATAGTGCATGAGCTGGTCTGGACCCAGTTCAAGGCCTGTTCCTCACTCCTCCTCCACTCCCATTGAAGAGCAAGAACGCTCTACTTTTCAGTGATCTATAACAATGGTATAAAACCACAGTTTTTAATACTTACCATCTATTTACCCAGCACCTGTTATGTGCCACATACCTCAACAGACATTTAAGACCTATTTTCTAATTCTGGAAACGACTGTATATAAAGTGTCATTATTCCCGTCATACAGATGAGGACACTGAGGCTCCTAGAGTATGCATGACCTGTCTAGGATTGCACAGCTGGGAAGTGCAGGGGCAGCATTTAGGCTTACACTTGGTTCAAGGCAGCAACTTCTCCCTGTGTTGTTGACATTGTGATAGCATCTTCATGAGAAAGCTTCCTCGTGTCTCATCGGCACCATGTTCTAATGTCATCTGTTTCAAAGATAGGCACTCCATTGCTTCATTTATTGATTCAGACCTACATAACGATTTCAGACTCTCAGCGCAAAACCAGCAATCTTTGTGCTGGGACACTTGGTACGCTCGCTAAGGTAAAAAGGCTTCTCCGTACTGCTGACCTTCCAGGCCTCTTGTCCACTCCTGAAAGTGGCCTTTCCTTTCCAAACTGCCCTTTATCCCTGACTTTGCCCCCGCAATCTCCACACTCAGTTTTGTGAAGTCCACAAGGGCTGCAGCATATAGAGCCCAGAGCGGAGCCTGGCAGCCGGAAGGCTGGGGGAAGCCCAGAGGAAAGTGACCCAGATCCCGAGATGGCTCCTTAGCGTTGAACTCCAGCCCCACCAGCTAGATGGTTTGAGCAAATTGCTGAAAGTCTCTGTGTTTCAGTTTCCTCACCTGTAGCTCAGAGCTAGGAAAAAGCACCTTCTCCATAGGATCATTGTGAGGATAAAATAAAATGTGTATGGAGCTTTGAACAGCATCAGCCGAATTTGGTGATTGCCCGGTTGACGCAGCCGGTTCTTGGTAATGGGCCAGCACTCTCAACTTCACCTCTGGGCTCACCTCCCCAAGCAGTTTCTTCTCTGCTTTCACAGTTGTATGGCCCTGGGGTCTCCAGTCACGAATCGAGATGCCCAGTTTGGCCATCGATGGCTATCTTCCCTTTGTCCCCCTTCTGTGAGCATCTCCTCGTGTAAAATGGGATCATGTCTCTCCCACCTGAATACCCGTCCATGGCTCTCTGTAAGGCTCCATTCCACCCAGGCCCCCCTGAAAAATTTGTGAGGCCTCCCCTGGTCTAGCCCCTCCCGGCTGTCCAGCTTCACCTCATGAAACCACTTGTAGCACTCAGATCTTGAGGATCTAAGCTTTGACCCACTGTTCCCCCGACTAGAAACACTTTTTTTTCTCCCTTTCCCTGGCCCACTCCTATTTCTTTTTAAGGCTAAACCCCTGGCCATGCAGAATGCCTTCCATTTGGTAGCTGATAACACCTTTGTGTATCTCAAGCCGGTTATTCACCACCCTCCACTGCAATCGTTGCTTCTGCAGGACCAGGGAGGGCTGAGCTGTGTCCTGGCAATAGAGGAGGAGGTGCTTGAAAGTATTTTGAAAACCGCGTGGACTTACTAAGAATATAAACACGAAGAAGGTATTCGTGACCTTGAAGAAGCTTATCGCAGGTGGGTGCTGGCCTGGCACTCACAGCTGGGCCCTAGCATCTACTTGTTGGATGTAAATGATTTCACAGAACAGAGACATCAGGTGAGGCTACACTGACCAGGATGGAGCAAGACACAACTAAGACCACTTTGTAGTCATGCCTGAGCAGAGACAAAAAAGGAATATTGTCCAAACCATAAACAGGACCAGCTTCCCCCTTTCCTAGCTTCATCCGCGTAGCGGCTGCTTGTTTATCAATGACAGTTTCATTCCGTCTGCCTTCCTGATACATTTTCCAAAGATTCCTCATGACAGAATCACCCTTGCAGCCTGACAACATCCAATCCAGAGCAGAGCCCCACTTGCTTGAGTCTCCCTGTGTTGTTGACATTGTGATAGCATCTTCATGAGAAAGCTTCCTCGTGAACTCACCTAGCACAAGCCTAAGTCCTCTGGTGAGTCTTTCCTCACACCCTCTTGCTCAGGCACGTCACTGTCCCCCACGATGCACATTCCCTCTCACTGCAGTGTCAATAAACCCAACTCAGTTCAGCTACTACGTGTCCCCGGAGGTCTTTGGTTAAAGCGCACTCATATCATTTAGCTCTTGTCACCCTGAATTTGTTAAAAGAAATCTCAATTTGAAAACCTCGGCACACTAATTAATGGTGAGGAATATATTTCCGATAGACAGCTTGTGCCAAAGCAGAGAACCTTGGGTATCACACTGGTTCCCAGAGAGTTGCCTCAGCCGGACGTCCCCGTTGCTTGTGACTGGCTACGTCTCATCTGAAAGAACATCAGCTAACATTCTTGGAAAACATGAGTGTCATCATCGGATAATTGCATCTGCTTTCTGGGAAACATGGGGCAGATGTCGTCTGTCCCAGGAGCGTCCCTGTGTAAAGTCTGAGCCAGTGGCCGTTGTCATAGGTTGGTAACCGTCTGCAAGGCCAGCCTCAAAAATGCCTGGTGATATCACTACCATCCAGCGGACACCTCTGTGGCTCTATTTCTACCCCACCCCCACCCCCCCGCAATCCTGATTCCCATGCAAACATCCAGGAGGAAGTCTAGTTAATAGCACCTGGGACTGAGAACAGAACAGATTTGGGTGCTGAGCGCCCAGCACAGACGTATTATGTGGTGACTGGATCTTCTCTGATAGTGGATGCATAATGGGCCGAATCTCTTTAAAAGAGGCAGGAGGCTAACAGAGGTCAGTCTGCCTTATGGAAGATGATTAATTTTCTTTGTAGAAACTCAGAGACTCTTAATGGGCAAGATAAAAGTCCAAATAATGCCTCTCCTCAGCAGCCAGAAAGCACCTGGTGGGTATGGCAGCAGAAATCCAATATGAAACTCAGGTGATAAAGATGGCCAGTGGGGGGTCACAAATGTCCCATCATAAATTTCTACCTGGAATGAGGGTCAGGGCATCACACATGTCAGCAAAGGCCAGCGATGGCTCCAGAGAGGGACATTAGGCTAGGCCTGATCTACGAGAAAGCCTCACTCAGGGGCTACCGTCACATCCCATCCTCAGGCCGGGCTCACACGGGCAGGTGTAAAATTGTCACCCTTCCCCTCACCCCTTGACAAAGCAAAACTTCTTCATGACGCTTTTTATCAAATTTGTCTTCTGCCGTTTCTTCTCTCTGGCCCCTCCCTTTCGCTCCGTTCCTGACAAATAAATGAACTGTTACTCTGTCGGTTATTTATCTGAGTAATTTCTTGATGAAATTGCAAATATAATTGAATTTTCTGAAAACCATGAATTCAAATGAGGCGACAATAGAGGAAAAGCCGTGATTAAGGAATTGTTACTCGCTGGCTGTACATCATTACCACCCAGAATTCATCGCCGGAGCACTCACAGATGGAGTCGCTGAACTATGATTATATTTTAGAAAATGAAAGGGGACAAATCTAAAAAGGCAATAAAGCAAATTAGGAGCCTTCATGAGGGATAGGATTATTACTGATTAAGTATATTTGGCATCAAGAATGTGCTAGCACTTTGGTGGTTTAAATTACACATTCGTGCAGTCAACGTTTTTGCTGGTCTCAAAACTTGTGTTATTTTGGTCTCCTAATCACATTTCCTTTCACCCTCCAAATTGACAATTTGAAAGAACATTAGAAATGCTCTTTTCTGAGGGACCATTTGCCCTCGAACTGCATTTACGCTCCGCGGCTATTAAAAGGGTAGCACCCAGCCACTCAGTTTCTCAATTTAACTTTAAAGGAAAGTTACTGTACTAGGGGAAGTAGCCCCCATCTCGGTATAATGGTCTTTGTTGCGTCCCTCAGTGTGCTGGACTAGGGCTGAGGCCTGGGGAAGGCAGTCTGCACACATCCATGGCCGCCATGCTGCCCACTGATTGCAGGTACACTTCCGTGCACTCTGGTGGATGGAAGGAATGCGACTGCACCTACGGGGCCAGTTCACTTTTGAATGGATCTAAGGGTAACTTTGGGGCATATCTCTTGAAGAGCACTCTAACAGAAGTTGAAGTTGGAAGAATTTCCTTGCAGTCCTGGCTCCACCTCCTATCAGCTGTGTGACTCTGGGCATATTACTTCACCTCTCTGAGCCCCTGTGTTCTCATTTCTAGAAGTACATACTACCCGCCCCCATAGGGTTGCTGGGATGGTGACATGAGGTGAATGCCTGAGACGTGCCTTGGCTGTGCCTGGTGCAGAGATGCTGTCCGATAAGTGTACTTCCCTCTGTTGCCCTCCTCACCCTCTATAGCCACTGTCTAGTCCAGCCTGGACCTCACTCTGGAAATCTGTTTCACCAAGAGGATCATGTCTGTCAATTTTCTCCCCCAGTGCTCATTAGCCAGTGGAATTCTATTTGGCCAACACCTTCAGCTCCATTTAATGTCTCTTGGCCCTGAGTCCAGTCCCAGGTTAGAGCTGAGCTAAAAATCCCTGTGAAAATACCATCCCATGCAAAGCATCTTAAGTCAAAGCTAGACCTTGACCTTCAGGGAGAGTTTCAGGGTTTCAGGGCCTCACACCTTAGGCTGGGAGGGAAGGGGAGAGGCAGGAGATAAACAGAGGAACCCCTAGAGTGCAGGGTCACAGTGCACTCACCCGTTAGGAGCTGGGCCTGGAGCCGTCCTCCTCCAAGGGTGGGCATGGCTGACTATTTCCCAGGATGACTGCATCCCACATTATCATCTGTAGTGTCATCTGGACAACCCTCTCACTGAAACTGGGGTTTGTGTACCTTCCCTTGAAATCTGCATGGCATGTGACTGTCTGGCCAGTAGAGTTCAGCAGAAATGACCCCACTAAGGCTAGGTCATCCAAGGCAACTCAGCTTCCGCCCTGCTCACTGGAATGCTCTCTCTTGAGGCCTTCAGCTGGTCTGTAAGCAGTCTGCCTGAGGCCACCAGGCTGTGAGGAGGTCCAAACCTGTCCATGCACATGGACAATGTAAAGACACCCTAAGGCTACCTGAATGAAGAGAGATGGATGTCCAACGTGGGCCCAGCTCTAGCCACCATCCGGCTGCAATTGTATGAGAAACTGCGGCAACACCCAAACAAGTCTTTCCTGAACTGCTGAGACGGTGAGAGACACCCACTGAGATGGGGAGAGACAAGAAATGGTATTGTTTAAAGCTGCTAATTTTAGGGGTGATGACTAGAAGAGGGAGATGGGGGGGGGTCCCACTGTGGAATAAGTTCTGTTAAGTCATGTGCATCTGTTTATTTTATTTTATTTTTTTTATGTTTATTTATTTTTGAGACAGAGAGAGACCGAGCATGAATGGGGGAGGGTCATAGAGAGGGAGACACAGAATCCGAAGCAGGCTCCAGGCTCCGAGCTGCCAGCACAGAGCCTGACTCGGGGCTTGAACTCACCGACTGTAAGATCATGCATGACCTGAGCCGATGTCGGATGCTTAACCGACTGAGCCACCCAGGCACCCCTATGTGCATCTGTTTTACCTTAGTCTACACCACCCTCATCTCTCTCCCCTCTACCACTCACCTGCTGTGTGGCCTTGGGCAAGTCTCTGCAGCTCTCTGAGCCTCAGTTTTCTCATTTTTAAAACAGCGTTATAACAGTACATCCTCATCAAGTGATTATGAGGGTTAAATGAGACAGTTACGAAAAGCACTTCAAATAGTGCCTGACATCTCATTTAATAAATACCTGCTACCCCAGAGATCTGCTGCTGGATTGGATGTGGAGAAAACGGAGCCTTCGTGCACCGTTGCCGGGAATATACAATGGTGCAGCCACTGTGGAAAACAGTTTGGTGCTCCCTCAGTGAGTGAGATACAGAATTTTCCACATGACCCAGTAATTCCACTCCTGGGTGTCTCCCCCAAAGGCTGGAAAACAAGTGTTCAAACCAAAACTTGTACCTGAATATGCACAGCAACCCTATGCACTACAGCCAATGGGGGTGAACTGTTCAGACATCCATCAAATGCTGAAAGGAAAAAACGAGTGCTGTAAGTCCACGCACGGAATATCATTCCTCCACGAAAGGAAAAAAAACAGACGAGGTACTGACACGTGCTACAGCATGGATGAACCCAGCAAATATTAAGCTAAGTGAAAAAAAGGCTGCAGACTTTTTTCGACAAGACTGCCTCTTATATAATTCCATTTCTATGAAACGCCTAGAATAGGGAAATCTGTAGTGACAGAAAGTATATTTAGTGGTTACCGAGGACTGCAGATGGGGCTTGGGAGAAAATGAGCAGTGACTACTAGTGGGAACAAACTTCTTTTGGAAGTGATAAAAATGTTCTAAAAGCGATTGTGTTAATGGTCACAGAACTCTGTGAATCTACCAGAAAGCGTTGAATTATACACTCTAAATAGGTGAATTATGTAGTATGTAAATGATGTCTCAGTAACTCTGTTACATAAAAACATGAATTAGCTCTCCCTAAGATCCCCAGTGATTACCCTGCCTCCAACTGCCCACCTTCAATCTTCTCTGTGGCCTCGCCAGCACAATTAAAACATACATAGAGTAGATCCTCCAATCCCTCCCATGTCACCCCAAAGTTAATTCACTATAATAGCCAAGCTGATCTGACCCTCGTAGCTCTGAGGTCATCTCTTTCCACTCTCTTCTTCAGGTGCTTCATTCCAGCCACACTGGGCTCCTTCCTCTTCCTCCAACACATCTGGTATATTCCTTCCTCAAGACAGTTGCATTAACTCTTCCCTCTGCTTGGACTATGTCTTCCTCAAATAACTATGTGTTTCACTCCCTTACTTTTTTAAAGTTTTTGCTCAAAAGTCAACTTCTCAACAAGGCCTCACCCTGAGGACACTGTATAAAATTATAACTTGTGGGGTACCTGGGTGGCTCAGTTGGTTAAGCATCGACTTTGGCTCAAGTCCTTATCTCGAGCCCCCCCCCCCCGGCCCCCCCCCGTCGGGCTCTGTGCTGACAGCTCGGAGCCTGGAGCCTGCTTCGGATTCTGTGTCTCCCTCTCTCTCAAAAAAAATAAATAAGCATAAAAAATTTTAAATTATAACTTGTGCCCACCTTCCCCACACCTCCCCTGGAGCTCCCAATTTCCCTTTTCTCGCTCTATTTATATTTTTACCATAGTATTTATCTCCTTCAACATTCTATTTAATTAATTTGTTTATTGAGTCTACTTATTGTCTATTTCCTTCTACTAGAATATAACCTCCACAGGACAAGGAATTTTTTTTATCTATTTTGTTCACTGATGTATCGCAAATATTGGCACATAGTAGGTGCTCAATTAACATCCGATTTGTTGGACTATATCTGACCGTGTAACTGCCCTACTTCTCCTTAATCTCACGATAAAACCCAACCTCACATGCTCCTCTGCATGACTTACCCGACCTCCTTCACTTTGGCTACATCTGGCTATTAACAGCTTTCCTACCGTTCCCTGCATTCCCAAACTCTGGGTCTCAGCTGTGTTACTTACTCCCTCTGCCTGGAATTCTCCTCCCTAGCATGCGTCATTATTCCCATTGTACAGATGAGACAACGGAGGCTTAGAGACTTCAGTCACTTGTCCAGGGCCTCTGACATTAAGGGGCTTATAGTTCACTGGGAAAGACAGACTTTGATCAAATCAACACACTAATGCATACATAATTAGATATGGCTCTACTACTCTGAATGTCATCTGAACCGGAAGGCAGAGAAAGCTTTCTGAACTAGGATCTGAGAAATGAGTAGGAATTGCTGGTCAGACAGGAATGAGAGCACACCAGGAGAGCATTCTAGAACATAAGCAAGGTCCCAAGAGGGAAGGAGATCATCCATCCCTGCCATTGAAAGACCAGTTTCTCTGGGACACAGGGAGTAGGGGGAGCAGCAGGGCAATTGGGCAGGGGAGGGTAGGAATGACACACTGAGAACTTAAAGTTTTACCTTAAGAGTCACATTTAACCAACTGAGGGGCCTTAGAAGGGATGGGTAGAGTGATAAGCCCCGCATTTATGAACAGTGGTTTGAAGGACAAGTGAGGAGGTTTGCAGGACAGATGCGGGGACAGTGAGCGGGCTCTTGCAATGGTGCAGGAAAGAAACAGTGCCTGGCTGGCACTAGGGTGTTTCAAATTGAGATGAGGACAAGTGGGAAGGTTAAGGGATATTTATGAGTTAAGAATGGACAGTACATGGCGACAGATGAGGTGTGAGGCAGGAGAGGAAAGGCAGAGTCAAGCCTGACACCCCAATCTGCATCGCATAACTGGATGAATGGTGGAGTCATTCACTGAGAGAGGACACCCAAGAGGAAGACGTGGGTGGCTGGGGATAGGGCATGCGTTCAAGCTGCAGTATATGCCCAGGTGGGTATGTCCAGTCGGCAAGCGGCTATGTGGGGCTGGAGCTCAGAGGACAGGTCTGGAGGAAAGATACAAACCTCACCTGCAAAGAGATGGTGATTGAAGTCAAAAGAATGGATGAAATCCCCCAAGGAAAGAGTGAAAAGTGAGAAGAACAAATCATCCGCAGCCAAGTCTTACAGCATAGGAGGGAGAGGGGCAGCCGGACAGGACAGAGGAAAATGAAACAAGGATGAATTTGGGAAGAGAGGGGAATATAATGTCTCACATGCAGAAGATCTTAAGTCGAACTTTATGGAGAAGTCCAGTAAAGCAAGACTGGAAACTGACCACTGGATGCGGTGATGTGGTTATCATTGGCAGCCCTAGGGAAAGAAGTTTTGGTGGAGCGATGACACAGAGCCAAACTGCAGTGTGCTAAGGGAAAGACAAAGGTAGAGACAGGAAGACACCCAGAGTAGACAGCTCAAAAGCAGTTTGGCCGTGACCTGGAGGAGATAAAGGGGAAGATGGCTCACAGGGCGTGGGAGTTGCAGTACTTTCTCTTAATCCATTTTTTTTTTTTTTTTTAGATGGACTTAAGCATGCTTAAAATGCTAATGAGAAGTATCCAACTGAGAGGGAACTGTGAAATAGTATAGGAGGGAGAAAAATGATGGATGTCAGGCATGTAAGAAAGTGCAGGGATCAGAGCAAGACAAGGGTGGGAGTCTGGGCCTTAGCTGGGAGGAGGGACAGCTCTCTACTCCAGCGGGAAGAAAAGAGAGGCAGGTACAGGTGTACGGAGGTGGGCAGGTGCAGTGGCAGGAAGCATAGTGAGACCCCACCCGCGGTCCAGGTTAGGAGGGCATCCTCTCAGGATGAGGGAGGCTACAGTGGCCGGGCCATAGGTTTGAGCCATGGTGGAAGTGGTCACTGAGGAGCCAAGATGGAGTCATTTAAGGCATGGGAATGGAGACAAGGCATATGAGACAATGCTGAGAATAAGAGGAGATTAGGATCTTGGAGCAGCAATTATAGAAAGGGAGGAGGAGAGGTTGGGGAGACAGGGAGGGATGAAAGACATCCAGGGACAAACGCAATGACAGGCTCATGAAATGGTCAGTTGCATATGCCTCAAGCACAGTTCGGTGAGTGCTACTATGGCAGGGTTCAGATTAGAATACATGTTAAAGCTGTACAGTTGTTCTCAGAAAAATGATTCATAGGGCACCTGGGTGGCTCAATCGGTGAAGCGTCTGACTCTTGATCTTGGCTCACAGTTCATGGGATCGAGTCCCACGTCAGGCGCTGCACTGACAGTTCTGACCTGCTTGGGATTCTCTCTCTCCCGCTTTCTGCCCCTCTCAAAGTAAACAAACAAACAAACAAAACAAACAAACAAATAAACAAAAACTTTAAACAAAAACTAGCTTTAAACAAACAAACAAAAAGAGTAATTCAGGCTCATAATTAATATGTATTTTTTCAAAGTTCAGAAAGGTATAAAGTTAGGGAAAGTCACCACACCCAAGAGAGGTTATCCTAGACATGCTTAGTATGGGCTGTTCTCAGTTTCCCTTTTTAAATTTTAGAATGATAACTCAGGTTCTCTGATGAATTGATCTTAAGTGTAAGTTTTCTTAGTCTTGTTAACAAGGGAGCCATCATAAGACAAAAGACTTAGCTAATGTGTGCTTCTGGGGGGATGTCTCTGTTTAGGCAGGAATGCACACAGGAGGTTTCTGTGGGCCAGACTTGTGTTTCTGTCACTTCTTCTTATATTCAGATTGCTTAGAACTTGGTCACATGGCCATACCTAAATGTACCTACACTCTGGAAGATGAGTTTTATGGTCAGCTAGGAGCTTCAGCCCACAGTAGGTGAGCACATACTAGCCCTGAAAGATTTGGAATTAAGAATAGAAGTGTAGAAGAGAATCATACCCTTTGCAATAAAATATTTGTGCTTTGAAATAAGCTGTGTTTATGTATTTGTAATGTTTAAGAATACATGGCCTTTTAGAGTTATAGATTAAATTTTCCATTCTAATGTAAAATAATTAATTGAGCAATTAATTGACTTCAGATTTTAAGTTGAAATCTGACTAAATTTAAATAAGTATTGGAGCCTGTAAAAGAATATAAGATTTGCTGTATTTGTAAGTTTAATGAATTAGATTTATACTAGTTACTTAATACTTAAGAAGGTTTGTTAGACAACTGAAGTACTTAAAAAGAGATTCAAATATATTAAATGTATAAATGCAGTTTACAATGTTTATAGCAATTTAATTAAACCCATTTATAAATGAGAAGAAACATTTCTCAAAGGTGCCCTTAAAAGTGATTGTTAAAATTTGCTGGACTTATAAATAAATAATAGGATTTGTAAACTAAACTTTAAAGCTTGTGGAAGAACCTGGGTCTGTATGAATTTGTAACTTTAATAAATTGAACATTAATTTTAAAAAAACCTTTGAATATTATCTTTAGGGTCCAAGAGCTTCCCTGAGGGCATCAAATTAATAGTTTTTTATTATTAAAAAACATACAGTTATAATAAACAATTCAACAACATGGCAGGGAAAAGGTGAACCCCTAGGCCCTTTCCCTCTAGGTCACCATCGCTGCTAGTACCTTGGGGATCCTTCCAGAAATTCTCTTCACATACACAGATAGCCCACCCTCCCCCATTCCACCATTCTGTATACAAAGAGATCTAGTCTGTCTAATGCTTTGTACTGCTTTTTTGCTTAATGATGTAATTTGGAAACATATCCATGTAGCTCATAAAAATAAAGGTAAGAGTTGCTCCCCTCCCCCCTCCCCCTTCTCTCTCTTGGGATAGGTCTTCACCTCTTTCCTCCAAGTCAGGGCCACACTTGTCCCCAGAACTGGTGCCCCACGCCCAGGTGTCTCCACTTCCCTCCCACCCACTCCACAAACCCCCTCGGTGCCCAGAACGGCACATACCCAGGCACCAATAGCTTCCACAGCACCAAATCCACCAGATGGGCCTCAGTTCTTTTCCTTGATCTGTGGGTTTGACGCTTGGCTCTCTCTTTCTACTCACTCACTGGGTTTCCCATGGTCTTCTGCCTTCTACGGCCCTCCACCCTCTTCTATCCTCACATGCTCTCCTACCTAGACATTACATCTATAAGTACCTCAAAATCCGGTCCTTGAGTGTCTTCGTGTCATCCTAAACCTTTTCCTGAAGTGAGTGCGTCCCTGCCCACGGCTTCCCTCCCCACCTATGAACAGTGGACGCATATATTTGTACCTCTCCAACCCAGGAGCCCCCTCCAGGCTCTCGACAGATCTGGACAACTACTCAAGGAGCACCTGTTCCCCTTTGGCTCAAAGGTAGCGCTGGCTACAGAATTTGTTGGGCGCAGTACGAAATGAAAATGCAGGTTCCCTTGCTAAAAACGTACTAAGGGTTTCAAGATGGCGACAGAAGAATATTAAACCATGTGTGGGGCTTGATGTGACTGTACAGGCCTCGCACCCATGAGGCCGGCCCTGCTCAAAGGCATATCAAATTCAAGCCCAGGAAGAAGCACACACCTCCCACCGTACCACCAAATCTGTCCTTTGCAGTGGATGGCAGTGCTAGCATCCAGCCCTTTATCCGCTGCATTATCATGCCCCTGGAAGGTTTCTGCTCCCGCAGCTGACTGGGCCCCCTGCGGCCTGTCCCGAGCTGCCATCATCTCCTCTCAAGCCGATGGCACCAACCCCGTCTTGATCCCCATACCTCTCTCTCTCCACATCACTCCACCATCCCTACTGTGGCCAGAGAGGGTTTCTTTGTTTACTTTTTCCAAATGCAAACCTAACTATGACGACTCGTCCCCCACTCCATCCACTTCCCCACAATCCTTTGCTTTAAAACCCTTTAGCGCCTTCCCACTGAAAGGCTCTTTGCCACACAATCATTTTTCTTCTGACTTTTGTCAACATATAGACATTTTTATGTTTTTGCGATCAAATACGTCAGTCTTTTGTGGCTTTTGAGATTCATTGTTTTTCTCAGAATGAGTTTTTTCCTACTCCAATATTACAAAAGTATTATCCATGTTCCTTCCTATGTTGTGTATTCTCTTTCTTTTTCTTTCTTGTTTGGCATGCAAATGTTTGATGAGTGTTTGGGGGTGAGGCATGAGCCTTTAGCTTTGTTTTCTTCCTGATGCCAATGCCGAGTCAACCCTCCTCCAGCCTCCGGGCTGAGTCATGTTTTCCTCTCTGAATTGCAAAGCCATCTTTATCTGGCCCTGAATTCCCATTGGCATTAAGGCTTATTTCTGGCCTTTCCATGTGGTACCATTGATCTCTCTTTCCTTGGGTGCGACTTTTCTGATGATCTGACTTGATTCAAGGATAAAACCTAGACTCTTCCAGAGCATGAATGCCCTTCATTCAACCCTCCATAAATAACAATTCCCTCCACAGGCTTTTCTCCTGCTTTCTTAATAAGATGTGGGGATAAGAGAGGTCCAAGACTCTTTTCTGGGGAGGTCCAGAATGTATTACTCTGGGCTATTGATTGAGGGCAGAACTATCAGCAAATGCTAGAATTGATACCCCTGTGCAGAAACTGAAGAGCCCATCAGAGATTCTACTCCATCCTTACCGAAGAAGCTGGAAGTCTTTGAATCCCTAGCACTTGTTCACGCCTCTGGGCTCTCCTTGCGTCCCTCCCTCCCCCACTTCCTCCTTTCTTCTATCAAACAGTCCAAATCTGCAAAACTCAGCTCCCGTGTTCTCTTGTCCAGTAAAGCTCTCCTGAGGCTCCTCTCTGACCTGCTGGCCTGGGTTCACCTCTGCCGCAGCCTCTAGCACATGCACACCATGAGTAACACCCCTTCTTGCCCCACGGCTCTCTGCCCAGACCGTGGGTTTTCCCTGGGCAGGACCCGGGTCTGGTTTGACTTGTGCCCTCCACCTTGCCCTGACCCTCAGCCCAGCGCTCTAGGACGTGCGTGGGGTAGAGGTATCCGTTGGTTTCCTGTACAAAAGCAATACATGACTATTGTAGAAGAGAAGATCCAGATAACGGAATTGCTTTAAGTAACCTCATCCGCCAGTCCCAGAGCCTTTTCTGGAAGAAGCCACCGTTGGTTTGGTGAATAGCTTGGCAACCGTCTGTGGAAGCAGCGGCCAACTTGCCTACAAGGGATGGCTGCTCACTGTTTAGACAAAGAAAATTCTCATCCCTCTTTTAAAGCTCAGGAAGGCTCAGAGAGGCCAGCTGTCACAGCCAGCAGTGGCCCAGCCGGGCCTCTGAAGTCTGTTCTGACAAAGAAGCTGCACCCACCATGCCACCCCACAAGTCCCCGGCCCCGGGCAGTAATCCCAGCAGAAGCCGGAAGGCAGCAGGCCTGGCCCTGTGTGCTGCTGGGGGAAGGGGGCTCAGGCCTCCTTCCTCCAGCTGCCCTGCCCTGAGGCCCTCCCTGTGTCCCTTCTCCCCTCCTCTACATCTCTCTTTCCTCAGAACCCATTTATCACCTTTTGATGAGCTCTGCCAGGCAAGCCGTGTCAGGAAATTTCTCGGTGTTCGTTTTAATAAAACTTAATTATTAAGACAGCCTCACAAGTCATAATACATTTAGTGGCTCATTTTTCACTTCTCTGCTAGAGGCCTCCTGGCAGCCAGGTGGGAGGAGTGGAGGCTGCAGGGAAGGCAGTGTCAGAGCCCTGTCTGGCCCTGAAGGAGCTGAGGTGAGGGGGCAAGTCCCTGACCCTCTCTCCCCCAGCCTTCAGCCTTTACTCTTCATACTGGAGGCATGGGGCAGAAGAGCACCCCTCGTGGAGTCAGGAGGCCTGGGACTAGGTCCTGCTTGTGCCACAGACCGCCAGGCAGGGAAGGTACAGGTCTCCCCACTGTATGAAAGTAGAGAGCTTCTACGGGTGCCTGGGTGGCTCAGTCAGTTAAGTGTCATGATCTCACGGTCTGTGGGTTCGAGCCCCGTGTCAGGCTCTGTGCTGACAGCTCAGAGCCTGGAGCCTGCTTCAGATTCTCCCTCTCTCTCTGCCCCTCCCCTGCTCATGCTCTGTCTCTCTCTGTCTCTCAATAATAAATAAATGTTAAAATTAAAAAAAAAAAAAAAAAGAAAGAAAGTAGAGAGCTTCTATGACACGTCTCCCAAGGCCAAATGGCATAAAGTGAAGAAGCAGTTACTTATACGGAAGAAATTTTGAGCGTTCCCAGACCCCCAAAAATCACCTCTCCTAGGCTTTTTTGATATCCCAGGCCACATCTTGCCAATGGATGCACAAAATAAATGGAGATAAAGCACAGATGCTCACAGACACGGTTCAAAGCTGTGGTGGCTTGACGCTGAGATGCTGAGTGTGGTTCCCGGGGAAGGAGCTGGTGAGGCCGCTCTCGCTGCTCTTGGTGTGTGCTGGGCCTCTGCGAAACCAACACTGCAGGCTATTTTCGCTTTCACCTTTGTTTGCAAAGGCAAAAACTCTTCTTCAGATTTCTTTCAGTTAGGGGAAGTAGGTACTAATGTGGGTCTTCTGTAAAAGTGAAGTAACATAACACAAACTTTCCCAATGTGGGGGGTACCTGTATATAGTCCCCCTGGGCCTCAACTCACCTGCAAAATGAAAATAGTTTGGGTCCAAACCTGACAAAGCCATCTTGAGGGTCAGAAGCAAGATCCTGGAGTGAGAGGCCACTCCAACAGGCCAGTGGAGGCAACCCCGCAGGTGTGCAAGCTGGACATGATGGCACTTGTCCCACTGGCCTATGAATCAGCTTACCTGGGTAAGGGACGGGGTAAAATTGCAGCTCATCCAAAGACAGACACAGTTGACCTTTACTGAGGGCTCCGTCTATTCCAGGCCCTGTGCTGAGGGCTTTAGGTGCACCAAATCCCAAAATTCTCACAACAGCGCTGGTTGTTATTAGTGTGACAAGGTTGGGACTAGTAGCATCCCTATTTTACAGATGAGAAAACTGAGGCAAAGGGAGGCAAAAGCAATATTCCCAAAGTTACGGAGCTAGTTGGTGGTGAAGCCAGATTTGAGGTCAATGCCTTGGGAGGAATCAGGGAGAGACCAGAAACTTTTATAATCAGGGTGATTTCACCCTAAAGTTGAGGGGAATGCAGAGGTTAGCTGAGCACCAGGGTCCCGGGCAGCTTCATAGGGAGGCGATGGGCACACCTGTCGTGCTTACAAATGAGACAGATTCCACTCTTGCCATCTCATCCACAAATCCCTGGCAACTTTGCTGATTCTCTGCTCCCCCACTCACATTAGGAAGTGAGCAAGGAGACAGGTGGTGTTGGTATAGCTCACACAGGGCTAGGACATGGCATATTAATTTTGAAAATAATTACAGTGCATGGGTCCAGAAGGAGTGAAATCAGCTTTCATTTACTGAGGACCTATGAAGTGCCAGGCCCCATCCTGCCATAAGCTGTACATACAATGATTTCTGATTCTCGCAAGACTCCTCTGGGGTCATCGGCATTACTTCCATTTTGCTGATGAAGAAACAGGCCCAGAGAGCCTAAGTGGCCTGCCCCAGGTCACACAGCCAAGCTAATAGCAATGCTGGGAGTCAAACCCAGCTCTTACCGACCTCAAAGCGTTTCTCCTCTGCTGCCCTGCTTCCCTCTGTATCCTATCCACCTCCACGCATTCATTCCAGCCTCACCCTGAACACCTACTGTGTGCGGCGCGCTTGGACCTGCCATCATTACCTGGCCTGCTCGCTTCGGCCCAGGAAGGGGAGGGTCTCTGGGGGGAGGAGCTTCTCTGGCTCCCACCTCAGACCCAGGGAAGCGGTCTCCCACGCTGCTGTCCCAGGAGCAAGCAGGCAGCTTTTCTTAGGTTGTTCTAAGTTAAGGATTCTCTCTTCTGGTAAAACAAGGAAACAGAGGGGATAAAAATAACAAAACAAAAAGAGAAAGGCACAAAGTTACAAGAACTCTCAAAATATCTTTCTGTTCTGGATACAACTCCTAACACAACTGGGGTAAGGGCCCCTTTGGGAAGTTTTGATCTGCAGTTTCGAGGGCCCTTAAAGAATGCTGGGCCAGACACTGGTCATCTGCTCAACTTGCATTTCCTCCCTCCTTTCCTCTTTACTTCCCTGCTAACAGACTCAATCACGTTCACAAATCCATCCCCCAAGGAAGCTGAGCCTACGCTCAGCTCAAGGTGAAATCCCGGATGACCGGGTATCCCCTCTTTTCTAATGATGGGCTTAGGGGTGGCTATGGCCCATGCTGTAGGGGGTCAGGGAGATGAGCTCAGGATTATTGGATTGGTTTGGGTTTAAATTTGTTTCCAATTTGCAGTTCCAAATTATTAGGTGCTCATTCTCCGATTAATTACAGCAGGGGATGATGAAATGTCAAAGCACAGAGCTTCCCCCCTGCCACTTCCTGCAGGAGCCAATACGTTCTGTTTCTCCACAGTTTGACTTCACTGCCTTATCGTCCCACCTTAGATGACAGACTTGTCTCCGTTCCAATCTGGATTTTTTATTTCCCTCTTCATGGCTGACCAGAAAGGCATACTGTTGATAACAGAATGAAAAGAAAAGATTCTGGTTCAGTCTTTTAAAATAGACATGTTGTCATTTGTCTTGACTTTTGACCTTTCAAGTAACGGCTTGTTTCTAAATTACCGTTTTGGGACAGTGGTCTGATATGACTCACTGACATGGTTAATAGCCTGAAACTTTGATTTTAAAGAAAATTTTGGTAAATAAAATTACCTGTTTTTCTGCTGACTTCTGCTTTGGAGAGCTGTTCTCAGAGAAAAGCATTGTTATCC
This sequence comes from Herpailurus yagouaroundi, assembly GCF_014898765.1. Taxonomy (NCBI): domain Eukaryota; kingdom Metazoa; phylum Chordata; class Mammalia; order Carnivora; family Felidae; genus Herpailurus; species Herpailurus yagouaroundi. The sequence goes on from NW_024412377.1 coordinate 60,841,723, forward strand.
CACATGCTAACACATCACTCCCTACTATGTAGCAAAGAGCCTCAAATTCCTCAGATTCAAGAAGAACGAAAATATTCTGACCACGTCCTACCAGTAATGCTCAACATAAATTACGAAGCACGAAGACAGCTTTGAAATGCAAAATATTTTACTATAAATGGCCTTCCCTTGGGCCCACAGACAGGACATTTCCTATATGTTACTTGGACCTATAACTTCCCTCTGGGATTTTATACCTATTGGAAAGTAAATATTTCTTTTTACAAGTCTAAGACAACCATCTGTTTATTTCTTGGGTAGGCTCTTAACTATTTACCTAATAGCCTGGTTTAGAGTCATTAGTGGCTATTGTCATTGTTCAATCATTGAATAAACGTGTTTGAATGCTGCTGTGTGGGCCCTCTTGCAGGCCACTGATGAGCCAGAGATGAATTCAACAGGGCCCTGTCCTCGGAGTTCACTCTTCAGAGATTTGTACATTAACGTTTGCCATCCAGTATGACAAAAACCCCAGTAGTCACACACTCAAGGAGGATGGAAGCAAGTCAACTTGTGGTGGGAAGGGAAGGGAGGGCTTCAGAGAAGAAGCGTCATTGAGCTGGATCTTGGATCTCAGTGCCTCCTGCAGGCTTGGAGTAACAGGTTGAATCCAGGAAGTCTACATACTTCAATGCAGAGGGCGAGTCAGGGGAGCTGCTCAAGATGCAGCCAGAAGGGTGGGAGGGGTTGAATGATGGAACCCTGGAGGTAACAATTGGAGCTTTATTCAAATAGACTTTCTCAGAGTCATGTTCTCTTGATATCTTTTACGAGTTCCTTGCTTAGTTATTACGTAATTGCCCTATAGTTTGGTGGCATGATGGTCAGACACAGGCAAAGGATCGGAGTTCCTTTAGTTTGGCTTTTTCAGTGGACAAGGAAAAGCAACAGCACTCCAGGTCAGAGGACAAGTCTTCCTGGCCTTCCAGTCCTGGGAGGGCACCTGCTGCCGATGTAGGTCCTGATGAGGGTATGGATCCCTCAGATCTCTAGGATGCTTCCTCTGCTATTCCCACAAGGGTGTCTTACCCCCTGGGCACTCATGATGACCCTGGAGACTCCAAACTCAGCCCATGCCTGGGGGTTTATGCAAGACCATGAGACTCCAAGGTCAATTTTCCACGCTCACCTTCCCAGGAGAACATCTTCCTGTCGAGCGGAGTTTTCCATTGTCAGAACAATTCCAGCATGTCTGAGTTTCTAGGTGAGAATTTTGGCATCTTGGGTTCCTTTTAAATAGGACACACTTGTAAGCTCTAAAGTAAAAAAGGAAAAGGTTCTTGTGAGGTGTTAGCTTTCAAGATTATGGTTCAGCAGGATTTTCAAGGTGCTTTGGGTGAATAAAAATGACACAGACAGCTGAACACTTCCTGCAATGAAACAGCAATATGGATCTGAGCTCCATGCATGACTCTCGAGGTGGTCAATGGAAAGGAAAGGAAAGAAAAGGGTCAGCAGTATTTTCAGGGCATTTGCCCCCAGATGTTTCAATCCTGTTTCCTTTGGACTTTGAAAAGTGGGATTGCAAGTTACCTGTCAAGGAAACATCAAACCAGAGGAATCCAAATTGCGTGGTGTTGCTATCCAGGGGCAGGCCTTCAAAGAGCGGGGGG
>NW_024412377.1:60843474-60866374 GCF_014898765.1 Herpailurus yagouaroundi
CCCCCCCCCCCCCCCCACCAGTGGTTGCTTAGAAAACTAGGACTTTTTGCCTTGGGGGCGTTTTTGAAGAAGTTGCCAGCTGAAGGTACTGAACAGGAAATGACCTATTGTTTGTCATATGATAAAAGGCTGCTTTTCTAAATAAAACAACAACAGTGATAATAATAATACCAGATAATAATATATATTATAATATATAATATAGTATCACCATCAAAATGGCAACCTCAGGGGAGGGGCTGAAGACAATTGGGTGAGAGGTCAGGATGCCTGCCCCAAAGACCCCTCTCACTTTCTGCATAGGACCTGGAAAAGCTTCAGTTGATCAATTCCTTTGAGACTTGAAGATTTCTCCACTTTTAGGAATCTTCACATGAAAACTCAAGCACAGCATGGCATACCCAAGGGCAAAAATAATCTTCAGTCTTTCCTGTCTTACTGCCGTTTCCTGAAGATAATATCTCTTTTTTTGGCCCACTCAGGGCTCTGGAATTTTGGCTGATAGGTCCTTTATGCCTGTGGGACATCTGTCATCAGGAGGGAGCGACCCGCACACCTATTTGCACTTTGTTTTCTATTCAACTTCCCAATCATGAGATTGGGAATCTATTAAGCAATTTTTCCTTGACATTCAAACACTGTTTACCTAATGGATGGATCAAAACTTCTTAAAAACTGAAACAATTAGAATTTCTCAAGCTTATAAATATTGGTTACTACATTATTTACCCACATTTTCCAAAATGTTTCATTAAAACCATAAGTTTAATGTGTCAGACCCTCCTAAATGCTTCAAATGCCTAAAAAGTCCGCCAAAATGTACACAGAACATCACCATGACTGAAAAATGTATACTTACCGTTACTCTTAAACTGGTTACAAAGGATAAAGATTAGGGACATATATTGATTTTTTCATTATTTTTATACTTACCACTTTCTCAGAGCTACTTTCTTTTCTTTTTTTTTTTTAATTTGTTAAGGTTTATTTATTTCTGATACAGAGACAGACAGAGCATGAGTGGGGGAGGGGCAGAGAGAGAGGGAGACATAGAATCGGAAGCAGGCTCCAGGCTCTGAGCTGTCAGCACAGAGCCCGACGCGGGGCTCGACCTCGCGAACCGAATGGTGAGATCATGACCTGAGCCGAAGTCAGTCGCTCAACTGATTGAGCCACCCAGGTGCCCCAACTCAGAGCTACTGTCTTAGAATTAATATGATAGCTTCTAGAATTAGGGCAAACAAAATTTATTTTCTGTGAGGATTGCAGATTTATTCCAGAACCAAAAGAAAAGTAATGTTATCTCAGGCCAGCAGTTTAGGGGTTACTGTTTCTTATTTGGGACCCCAGTAGAGGGTCTCCCAACATTATTACACTTACTATTAATGCATTATTAAATATGGCCTCACTAAGAATATGAAAGCCCATGCCTTTCACAGAGACGTCTTTTCTGTGACCAGAAGTTTTTCTCAAAGTGATGTTTCATCTCCCACGAAACCAGGGATCGAAAGTCAGAAGTTTGCTGTCTTCGTGAAGACATGTAGCCAACTCAGCATCTCCTACCACATTATTGTTTCCCTCCTGTTATTGTACATGACTACTCATTTCTATTTTTTCTCCATGACTATTAGATGTATTCAAAAGCCACTCTTTCTTCCTTGCAAGGATAGAAAAAAGTACCTGTGTGCTTAATAAGCCAACATGTATTTAATATAAGAAATAATATCACTCAGATAGGCAGCTATTTAATATAAAATGGAACTGGATCATGTTCACCATTTTTTTGTACAATTTATATCAACTTTTTCTCCTTGGAGCTTCATTAGGAACTTATGGCCCTTCACAGATTCCATGTGCTTAAATTAATTATAGTTATCAATCTCATTTGATACTCAAATTGTCAGAGCCTGACGAATGGCAGTCTCTACTCTAGCTTTTTTGGTCCTTTCAGAACTACTCTGTGACATTTTGCTTTCTCTGCAAAAAGGAACTTCCTTCCTACCTAAGGCTACCCTCCAAGACCCCCATTTCTTTCAGTGGAGAGAAGTATTAGAGACAAAATTTGAGCATTAGGGGGCACATGAGAGTTGGTGGTTGGATACAGATGCTGCGGCTGTGGCCACTTTTAGCCACAGAGATGGGAAAACGTTTAAAGTTGAGGAGTTCACGTTAGCGTTTCCAATTTAACTGCAGCATAGCTCAGGTATGTTGTTTGATGTAAAAGTTACTAATATATTTTCTCAGTGACGTGCCAGTGTAACCTCTCATCCAAACTGTAAATTGTACCTCACTTGTCTTTTGTTTCATATTTATAAAATAAATACATATAAAATGCTTAATATTTTTCACTAATCCGTAGTCAGGTGATTAGAGAATGTAGAAGTAAGGTAGAGTCCATTTTAGTGAAGGGTTTACATCTAACCATACCTAAAGGGGCTTATTGGGGCACCTGGGTGGCTTTGTCCGTTAAGCACCCGACTCTTGATTTCGGCTCAGGTCATGATCTCAAGGTTCGTGAGATTGAGCCCCACATTGGGCTCTGCACTGACAGTATGGAGTCTGCTTGGGATTCTCTCTCCCTCTCTTTCTGCCCCACTTGTGCTCACATGCACACACACTCTGTCTCTCTCTCAATAAACAAACAAACAAACAAACAAACAAACAAATAAATAAACTCTATAATAAATGGGCTTATTTATTTGGAATTTATTACCATGACAGAAGGAAATGTTGTTAAGAATAACCCCACCCATATTCCATAATGATGGCTATTTATAGTTTATTTCATAGCAAAAAGGCCCAGTCCATGCCGGGGGTTTTTTCTGAGTGACCCACACGGTCACATGTGAAATGCAACTGCCATTGCTTGCTTCTAAGCCCTTCTTTCTAAGTCTTATTCTGGGTTTATGGATATAGTAAAGCGAATTTCTGAATCTCGGTCTTTTATCCACTGCTAAGGCATTTTGCTTCCCGGTGACATGGCTAACAGAATGTTGGCTGCGGTGACAAGGTACGGTGCAATCTATATCTTCCACCAAGCATGATGTATTGACATTCCCTCTAGCAGTGGTGTGTGAGGCCAATTGAGAATATAGAAGATGCTAATGCTTTTAAAAGAGTTGTTAGCAGGAAAAGACACTGTCTGCTTGGAATCCACTCTGGGAAGAAATCTACCATGTAGACAGCACAAGATACTTCCTGAGTAACGCCATTAAGCTTCCTCCAACATTGCTCCATAGACTTGCCATAACTCTGGATGTTTCAGGTCCAGTTTATGTCCTTTCCCTGGAGGCCAAGGAAGTGTCGACTTTCAGCCAAGGATTAGTCGATATTTATTAGCGGGAATAACAACAATAATGACAACAATGGCCAACTTGAATCTCTACTGTGTGTCAAGCACAGCGCGAGGCCCTTTCCAGTTATTATATCGTTAAATCCTCATAATAGTCCCATGAAATTTTTACAATTATTTGCTTCATTTTACCTTTGAAGAAACCAAGGATCAGGTAACTGAAGTGATTTCTCAAGGACTCACAGCTGATTAATGGCGGAGCTCAGAACTGGGCATATGTGATGTTGGTGTTTTGAGGAACCATGCCTCCTGCCAAAAGCCATAGCCCCCAGAGATTCTGACGTAATTTGTCTTTGCTGGGGCTTGAGCATTTATATTTTAAAAGTCCACAGACGGGGCGCCTGGGTGGCGCAGTCGGTTGAGCGTCCGACTTCAGCCAGGTCACGATCTCGCGGTCCGTGAGTTCGAGCCCCACGTCGGGCTCTGGGCTGATGGCTCGGAGCCTGGAGCCTGTTTCCGATTCTGTGTCTCCCTCTCTCTCTGCCCCTCCCCCGTTCATGCTCTGTCTCTCTCTGTCCCCAAAATAAATAAAAATGTTGGAAAAGAAAAAAAAAAAGTCCACAGAATCCTGACAGAATTATGGAAGATTTTATCTAGTATGCTATGGGAGTCAAACAATGTCCAAGGCCAAGGCTGTCAGAGAGGGAGAGAGAGAGAGAGAGAGAGAGAGAGGGAGGAGAAGGCAAGAGAGAGAGAGCGATTTATTAACTCCAAAATTATAATAACTTCCAAAGCCCTCTCTCACCAATTCCTCCCTCCACCGATACAGCCGTGGTGACATTCACGGCCATGTATTTGGGATACTTATCAGGAGAAGCATTTTGCTACTGCTGTCCCAGTCTCTTTGTCCTGAAAGGTTTTATTTAGTCTTAACAGTATTTCGAGGAAGCAATAACCAGACTCCACATGACCCTTGGAAGTCTTAAGCCTAAATTCTAAGTTGAAAATATCAGATGGGGGGAAATAGCTTTTCTTCACTTTTGTTCAGTCTTGTTTCCAAGGATGAATGGGGTCAAAAGTGAGTCTTGTGCCTGAAAATCTGGACAATGAGAATGTTCATTTGCAGGCTGTTGAGACGGGTGTTTATTTAGAGCTACACTTACCTGTGCCCACCGACCCACCCCAAATTTACAGGCGACTGTGAGGTGGGAGCCAGCTGGGTTGTGGGGGAAATAACCTAGGGTGACCCAAAGGCTGGGGACCTTTTGACTGAAAGGGTGAAAGCCAAAAGCCACTCCAGGAGGAAATGTAACTTTTGTGCTCTCTTGTGACCATCGTTGGGCTATTGATCAGATCTGCCTAAGGTAAGCTTTGGAGCCCATTGTAATACTGTCTCTCCTGTATGCTATGGTCCCCCTTGCTTCTCTTTATTTAAAGATATCAAAGTTATTTTTTGGAGTTAGCATGCAACAGAAAAGTACAAATAACTGCAAAACTCTGGAAAAGATCTGTCAATGATGATTTGTGTGGGGCTGCAAGGTTCCGGAGTGACGGTTAGGATGCGTCCGGAATTGGACAGTTCTGGGTGGGATAAACCCCCATTCTTCCCCTTCTTAGCTTTGGCCCCTCAGGTCAGTAAACATATGTCTCTGAGCTTCATTCTCCTCATTTGCAAAAGGATTATAAAAGATACCTCTGTTGTATACAATCTCAGCATTGCTGGATTCCCAAATAAGTGCATTAATGTTTGTTCATTCATTCTGTAAATGTTTCTCGAGAGGCTACATGATGCTGAAGACACAATCCTGAGCCAAGCCCCTATCTGCTCTCTCATTTCAGTCTACCAGGCATGACAGATGGTAATGACAGTGAGAATACCTCACCAAAAAGTGTAACATTATGCCTCTGGGAAATACAATGAGATAGAGGTAGGTGGTACTAAGACAGCATGAAATGGGGGTTGACCTGCAACCAGAAGGGGGAGCAGCCATTTTCCACCTCATCGCTTTGCTTCCAAGAGAAACAGGACATTCTTAGGCAAGTTCTCTGGTTCCTCAGTGGGATTTAGCCTAATAGGGGCAGCAGGAGAGAAGTCACTTCAAGCCATCCCTAGACAGTATATCTGCAACATTCTGCCATCACTCCCCTGCCCTGCTGGTCATTTGGATTAACATGGACCCCAATGGGATTGACAAACTCACTCATCTGAGTCTCTCTTCCACAAACACTCACCCCCTCTAGGGCCATCCCTGCTGTCCCTGTAGCCTTTTCAAGGTGAACTCCTGACAAGCATTCTGCATCAGATCCCCAGGGGTTGTGGCAGCAAGATGAGTCACCTCACAAATATAGTACGTTTCCCTAGGGGGCGGCGGTGGGTGGAAGCATTTGTAGAATTCACTCTGCTTTAATAGATCATTTAGAGCATGTCATATATCAGAGAGCGAAAACAAGCCAACACGCTAACCAGGCATGTGGCCCCTCCTTGAGCCCCAGCTGGTGACTCCCCACCAGCACACTCTCTGCCACACACAAGTCTTAGAGAGGTTGGCATGAACCTGGGTCACAGAGCCTTGCTCAGCCCTCCCTCTTCCTCCAAGGCCAGAGTGCTCATTCTCCCTCTCTCTCTCTCTCTCTCTCTCTCTCTCTCTCTCCTTGTTGTTTCCCCCTCCCTCTGTCTCTCTGTCCTTCACTCCATCTCTCTGGCTCTTCTCCCTTTCCTGTTTCCTCCATATCTTCCTCCATTTGCAAGTCGCGACCCCATTTCCAGCCATACCCAGCAGGAGTGAGAGCTGATTCTTCGCTCCTCTCAGAACTCTTGGCCTGGGTCTCTGGCCTTGGGCTTAGAGTAGAATCCCATCTCCCTTCTAGCTGCTGGCAATGTTCCCTCCCTCACCAACTCTTCCCCCCCGTATCCCAAACCCAAGCCCACAGAGCCCAGCTCTGGGCCCAGGGTCTGGACCAAGAAGGTGGCTGATCCCCCTCCCCCCCACCCACACACACATACACACACTCACACACCCCACCTTCAGGGTCATGTAGATTTGCAAGGACTATTCTGGGAACCACCTCCAGGAATCTGCAAAGGAGCTGGGGCAGGTCTGAGTCTCCATAGGACCCACCCCCCGCCTCTCAGGGGCTGAGCCTCTGTTCCCTTCCTGAAGGGGCTGGGGAGGAGGAGCTGCTGAGGAGGCGGTCTCAGAGGAAGGTAGGCAGCCTCTAGGCTGCCACTGGGCCTGGTACGTGAAGGGAGAGGGAGCAAGGAGCCCAAGGAGAGAACAGCTGAGCCTGGCCCCAGGACTCACCTTGGTGACCCCAGGCCCAGTGGTCTCAGTTTAACTGCAAACTGACTGGACAAGATCCCTGGTATCATTCTTCTAGACTCAACATCATTGTAAAGACTGAAGACCATCCCTGGAAGGAAGAACAGAGCCCTTGGAATTATCAGACCCTGGGCCAGGCTTCATCCCATTTGTCTTCTCATTTACCCTTCCTAAGAAAGTTTGGGCCTGATCCAAACGGATGAGGATGTTGAGTTTCAGAGAGGCTAAGTGACTTGAGCAAGCCCACACAGCTAGAAGTATCAAGGCCTGTCCAGCTCTGGTCTTCCCACTAAATAACTCTGTTCCCTGGCAACAGGGGTTCTGTGGCCCTGACACAACTGGGTATAGGGCAGCGTCACTGCTGTAATACAGACCCAGAAACTTAATTCAGAACATCAGGCCCCAGCTCATGCCCATTGGCTGGGCAAGGACCCCAGCAGCGTCCTCACCATGCACTTCTGCTGATGCACCTGCTCGCACCTACCCTCCATCTGTCCAGCAGCAGCACCCAGACTATGCATCCCAGTTACCACCCAACTGGCGGGAAGGTCAAATATGGGATCTTGCCTCTCCCTCCCAGTTTGAGGATTGGGCATACGGACTCAAGAGTGGTCATTGAATTTTCCTTTCTGAAATTGTGCATTTAGAGCGGAGTAACCTAGAACAAAAAGTAGTGGCAATGGATTTACCCTGAAGATACCCTGCTCACAAGTTCCCGTTGCCAAGACTTCTGGAACCGGCCAGGTTCCTGGCAGTTCCTGGCAGTTTAGTTGTTAAGCATCTTCTGGGTGTGTGGGTCCTCATACTCTTCTCATAATTTCTCCCTTCAGCTGAAGTTGGCTAGAGTCATTTTCTGTTGCTTGCAACCAAAAATAACTCTAATATATCACTATCCTTCGGTCAATAGAGAACCATAGTGTGGTAATCAAGGCTGCTTATGGTCAGGCCTCCCAGCCTGCCCCAACCAGCTTCTTCCTACCTGTGCCTGCTATACTCCAAGTGTGCCGCCCCATATCATGCCTGCCCACTTGTTTTCTATGGTTGTACCATCATATATTGAGCCAGGCCCCTCACCCCTTGCCCCACAGCAAGGATTTTAAAATTGAGATAGAATTCGCTTATTAGTCAGGGTTCTCAAGAGAAACGGGACCAATAGTATAAATGTACTGGTTATTATATGTAACAGTATTATATATATCATATGTATAATAAATAAGACTCCATAGAGAGAGAGATTTATTTCAAGAATTGAGTCACATAACTATGGAGGCTGGCAAGCCAGAAATCTGCATGGCAGGCCAGCAGGCTGGACACCTAAGGAAGGGTTGATGTTGCAGCTCAAGTGGGGAGACAGAATTCTCTCCTCCCCAGGGGATCCTCAGTCTCTTTTAAGCCCTTCACCTGATTAGATGAGGCCCACCTGCATTATGGAAATTAATTGGCTTTACTCAAAGTCTACTGAATTAAATGTTAATTTCACTCTAAAATGCCTTCACAGCAACATCCAGACTGATGTTTGATGAAGCAACTAGGTACCGTGGCCTAGCCAGGTTGGTACCTAAAATTAACCATCAAAATTCACATGCTATAAAATCAACCCATGTAAAATGTACAACCGAGGAGTTTTAGCATATTCACAAAGCCATGAAACCATCACTGCTATCCAATCACAGACCATGGTATCACTTCGGAAAGAAACCCCAGCCCTTCATTCAGCCCTCCATCCTCCCTCTCCCAGCTCCTGGAAACCTTCTGTATTTTGCACATGCTTATTCACCCTCCTCCTCCTCCTCTCCCTTTGCCCGCCCTGCAAATTTCTACTCATTGCTCGAAAGCCAGCCGTTCTGAAATCTCTTCCTTGACTCCAGCCTCCGTGAGAGACTCCATCCCACTCAAAGCGAGTTAACCATTCTGTCTTCTGTGATGGCCAGTATACGCTCTCTGTGCCTCCTGGCAGGGCCCTAGACAAAAGATGCTAACTTGTTTCTCTTTCTCACCACACCGGGGAACCTTCAGCTGTGGCTGTGGATTTCAGGAGTTTTTGAATTAGACCCCACATTTTACCCATTTGTGGGTGGGTTTAGCTGTGGGTGTGGGTGTGTTTTCTGAGGTGGGGGTTTGCAAACACATCGGATTTTCAGAAGGGTCCCATGAAGTCAGAAGCCATGACATGAGGCAGAACTTCTCAAGGGCGGAGACGAGCTCACTAGTTTCTCTAGGCCTCGTGCCTGGTGCAGACTAGGAGGTTTACTAAACGTGCATGGGTGATGAAGAAATCACATTTCGGAAAAGGTCACTTCGTTCAAGGGTTTTCCTTCATCGTTCTCTGTGAGGCAGTTAAAAAGCAAAACCAAATAACATATGGCTAAGTGTCAGAGGAGGAGGATAGATGTACAAGCATGTACTCATTCATCCATTCATGCATTCATCCACTCCCCATTTATTTTATGCACCTGCAAGGAACCAAGCCCAATGCCCGGTGTTTGGTGCTCAGAGAAGCAAGCAGTCCCTGAGAGAATCGAAGGTCTCTGAATGTGGAAGGAGATGGTAGAATCAATCAGGGAAGGCTTCCTGGAGGAGGGGCAATATGAGCAAAGTCTGGAGTGAGGAATAGGATTCAGATGAACGGAACAGGGGCCTGGGAAGGGTCTCCTGAGGCTGTGTGATGGAAAGGGCATTTGTGTGAGCAGATGCCAGGCAAGGGCTGGATCACTAGTCCCTGCAGCCCAGGGAAGACTTTTTAAGGCTCCAAGAGGGTGATGGTGCAGAGAAGCCTGCCCGGTGTGCTGCTGCAGCCTGTCTGTAATGAGGTGTGAGTGTCATTACTGAGCCGGAGCACAGGGCAGAGCTGAATGGGTAAAAATACTGACCCTGAGTCTGGCCGGGCACTGAGCAGAAGGAAGATTTCATTAGTGTCGGACAGAGGACGGATGTGTCTGCTCCTGCTGAGGCCTGAGGGCAGGAGGCTGGCCAGGCAGGGAGGGTGACCCCATGGCCCCTAATGGTGATTGAGCAGCCTGGGAGCTACTGGCACTAAAGGAGGGGGGAGAGCAGGACCCCATCTGTTACCTCAGCGCTCACCCTGCAAGATGGAAGACAGCTGCCAGAAACTGAGAGAACGTCTCCTCGAGAAAGGAGAAGCCATGCTATAGGAAGCGCTGATTGCACCCCTGTGAGCAGAGAAGGAAGGAGTCTGTCAGGGGCCAACATAACTCGGGCCAGGGCCGAATGGTGGTGTGATGACTGGTGGGGGTGGGGGACACTGACTTTTCTAGTCTCCCTCAGTGCTCTGTGAAGGCCCCAGAGCCACCCCAGTTCTTCCCATCTCCCATCTTCCTCAACCCCGTCTCTTCATCCCTGTCCACCCCCCACCCACCCCCACCACCCCCCTACTGCATCCCTGGGCAGTTCTGAGCAGACCACTCTAAAGGAAAGTGTGGTGTTTTTTGGAGCAGTGACTCTGTGCACAGAGCCGTGTTTGTTTTGGGGTTTGTTTTGGTTTGGTTTGGTTTGGTTTTTTAAGTAGACTTCATGCCCGGGGTAGAGCCCAATGCAGGGTTGAACTCATGATCCTGAGATCAAGACCTGAGCTGAGATCAAGAGTCAGACACTTAACTGACTGAGTGACAAAGGGGGCCTGGGTTGTTGGCTTTGGAGTTGGTCCCATCAATTGTTGGTCCCATCAATCCCACTCTTTTCCCCGGACCACTTGAGGAATAGATGGAGAGCTTGGGTGCAGTGAAGGCCCCTCCTATGTTACTGCTGGGAGCTACACTGGAGGGTGGGGCAGAACGTGTAGCCTCAGGAAGTGAACTTGGCCACTGGGTCCCACCCAGAGCAACAGGAGCACTGGAAGGGCCTCCTGCATGCACGGATGGCCTGGGCCATCTGCCACATGCAGGGGGCACGAGCTGACACTCGTAAGCCAGGCGTCTGGAGGAAGAGGCTGAGCTACAGGATCGGAGGGCTGCGCACCCATCTCCCAGGGGACCCATCTCCACCCCCCCACTGAAGCTGGAGGGGAGGCCCGAGGAAGCACCGCTGTTTCTCTCAAACACTTTAGGGTCAATGTTGGCATGCTGACTGCAGAAGGGATTTTCCCTTAGGCTTGGCACTTTGCAAGTGTCTTCTAATCAATTCCTCACTGGGACTGTTTGAAGTGGGTGACAGAGGGGGTAGGGAAGTACAAGAGACTGAGGGATGAGGCCTTGCAGTGGTGGCCTCGGGCCAGGCCTCTCTTCTCCGCAACCCACGATCCCCTAGTGACCAGAACACCAAGCTCGGCAGAGAGTTGTCAGAATCATCTAAATTAGGAGACAGCCAGTGAGCCATGAGCTGTACCGTGTGACTTTGTGTGAGTTGCTTAGTCTTTCTGTTCTTGCTGTTCAGCTGCAAAGCAAAGCCAGCCAAAACAATCTGTGTTCACAGTTGAGAGGCCTCCGGGGCCTCTGAAGATGCATAGGCTATGTCCCTGTCCCAGCGGACAGGTCCACATCTTCCCTCTCCGGCTCCCTGCTTAACATTCTTTCATGGTGACGGGGTGCAGGGGGATGGGGTGACGATAAAGGGGGAGCACAAGGAAGTTGTTTTGTGGAGATGGAGTAGTTTGGTATCCATCCTGACTGTGGTGGTAGTTACAGCAGTCTACACTTGGGATAGAATGGCCCAGGAACACACACACACAGATGAGCACGTGTCACCCTGGGGCGATCTGAACAAGGTCTCTGGATTCGACGTCCGTCTCTTGACTTTGATATTACACCATAGTTATGTAAGAAGCTAACACGAGGCAGGGACAGGGGGAGTGGAAACACCAGATGAAGGGGACAGGGTACCTTTCTGTACTATTTTTTCAGTTTCTTGTGAGTCTACACTTTTTTTTTTTTAAATAAAAAGTGAAAAAATATTCTGCTACGGCCTCTCCTTGCCTTAGCATAAATCCAAACTGTGCCAAGGACAACAGACCCTGTGCGAGCTGGCCTCCCTAGAACCTCCTCCGTTGTTCTGCACAGCCTAACCCCACTGCCCTTCTCTCTGTGCTCCCAGCAAACTCCCTCCATGGGGCCTCGGGCCTTCACCTCATGTTCTCTCACCCTAAAACTTAGGCGTGAGTAACTCCTGCCTGTCAATCACGTTTCAGAAGCAACCCTCTTTGTCAGTGAGGCCTTCTGTCTCAGGTTGACCCCTTTATCTCTCCCACAGGGACCTTCCTGGTGTCCTTACAGTGCCAACCATCAGCAGACATGACCTTATTTGTTTGCTTCACTGCTGTTCACTGTATCCTGACCTCTCTTCCATGAGAACGGAAGCTACAGAGAGCAGGAAAAATGTCCATCTTAGTCACCGGTGGATCCCCATACCTACAACGGGGATAGGTACTGCAGATCGCTAGTGAATATTTATTAATGGTAGATGGCTGGCTGTCTGGATACACCACACAAGACTGCATTTGAGCCGCAGGTAAAAAAAAAAAAGTTACTTCGTGCAGAGGTTCTCCACCAGGACTCACACTGTTATTTAAACACGTACATATCACCTCCCTGATTACTATAGGCCCAGACTGCTCTCCTGGTCCCCCACCCCTCCATACAGTTCAAATCTCCAGTGCCCTTACTTCTTCATTGCTAAGCTTCCTAATTGCCAGCAAATCTGGCCTATAGCATAACATCTCATTTAAACTTTAGTTTGAATTCCAGGTCAGTACCAACTTCCTCCAGAGATTTGTGCTATAAACTTTATTTGATATCACTTGATCTGGAGGGAATTTCAGTAAAGAGGAGTGAGGTCCATTTTGGGCACATTTCCTATGCCCATAATGTCATGCCTCTTAGAGAGTCAAGAGCAAATTTGAATCTGGTTCTGAGGATAACTTTTGGTACTTTAAAATATGCAAGACCCTTTCCAGAGCCTGGAGTTCTAGTCCCAATTCTATTGTTCCCTCCATACATTTCCCTGAGCAAATCTCTTTCCCTCCCCTGGCCATCTGTAAAGTGGCATATGAAGTCCTTTTTAGCTTTGAGTAACATAACCCTAAAAGAGGGTACAACTCTGGAGAGAATCAGGGTTTTTGAGATGAGGGCACATCCAGATTTAGAGCCTGGGATACAGCCCAAGTCCCTTAGCCACCCCCTTCCCCAGTCATTCAGTTTCCACTGTAGAAAATAGATGTATCTCCCACCTACCTGAGCTTCCTCTCCTACCTGAGCGCTTGGCTTGGGGTGATCAGAGCTTTGTGTGGCTCTGGTAGTTTGCACAAAGGGCTCGTGAACAAGGCATTCCATTCCCTGCTTTCTGGAATATAAAGAGTAAGTGTCCTTCAGTTTAGCAGACCGGTAAGACATTAGAAGTCACTTCCTAGCTCCGGGCATGATAAAACCCCAAAGTAGGTTGCATACAGAAGCCAGGAAGCTCCCATCCCTGGAGATGTTTCGGGATGACTCAGTTGCTCACTTTAATCATCTGTCACGTGGGGACACGTGGTGCCTGGGCCAGCATTCTCCAAAGTCCATCCAACTCTAGGTCCCCATAAATGGGACCAATGGTGCATTGCTGCCCTGGCCAGTGAGACACTCCCATGGGAGCAAAATAGACTGTGGCTCTCATGGAGCTGCTTAAGAGATGGTCCCTGAACCAAGTCACGTGTTTACAGTGATGTGTGGCTGCTAAATTCATATTTGTCTTTTAAGACCCAGTTCCGGCATCTCCTGTTTTGAAAAGGCTTGCTTGACTGCCCCGTCCCCCCAGTCTTCTTCCTGCAGGTTGAGTTAGACTTCTCTTCTCGGAGCTGGTGTGGCTTCTCAGCTGATTGCTATAGGCCCATCCCCTAGTCCTCAGATGGACTCTGTACGTCACTGTGTCCCCACAGGACAGGAGCTTCTTAAGGGCCAGGACCGAGCCCACCTCACCTCTCTCTGCATCTCTGCTACCACCCCAGCACAGGTGGGGCAGAGCAAGGGCTCAGCAGTGCTGTCAAATCATTGCAGGGACTGGTTGGGAGCTCATACTTCACAGATGACAGATTTCAGGGACTGGCAATGTGGGAACCAGGAGAAGAGCCCCGGTCTCTTCTGCAGCCTCCCTCGGCCTCCTCTTCCTCGGTAGCCTTGACTCCTAGCAAATTGCATCAGGTCCCCATCACACACCAGGCTCGATGCTCATCTGCATAGCATCCTCCATCCAGAACAGCCCTGAGTTGTGGGCAAGAATACTAATGCAGCATGCAAATGCCAGCTCAGGGAAAGAGAGCCCTGGACTGTCAATTAGCTCCCCCAAGCACCTGCTAGAGCTTCCAATCCCCTCGCTCACTAGGGGCCAGCAGGGGCAAGAAGGAACAACGGACACAGAAGTCATCTTGAAGTGCCACTGTGGTTAAAGCAATGCCTTGTGGTCTCCCGAGAAGGGAGGCTCTATACAGAGGGAGTGGAGGAGGAGGCCAGCGCAGCCTCTCAAGAAGGGGGCTCCTAGGGGCGTTCGGGGGGAGGGATGGTGTTCCTGCTTTTGGAGGTACTGCATTACCCTTCCCTCCACCCTGCCAGCTGCAAGCCAGGCCACCTTGGTGCCAGTGTCAGTGCACATGACCCATAACCCATCGTGGTCCTCTAAGCCAAAACAAAGCTTCCTTGCAGCCCCTCTCTACTGACCCAGGGCATCCTCAGGGAGGACCGTGAGTGGAGAGCACCCCCTCACCCCTCCTGTTCTTCCTGACACTGCTCTGCTTCCCCCTCCCCCTACTTCTTTCTCTTCCCTCCCCTTTCTTTCCTTCATGGGTAATAGCATGGGCTTTGAAGACAGACAGAACTGGGTTCAAACTCTGACTCTCCAGCTATCTCCAGTTTTGTGACCATGGGCAAATCACTTCACCTCTCTGACCTCCAATTTGCTAATGCCTAAAATGGAGGAGAGAGCAGAGACAGAGGTATTTTGAGCACTGTTTTATGGGTAGCTAAGGATTTCAGGCGACTTCCCCTGGTGTGCCTCAAGTGCTACTTGGCTTATTTCTTAAAGTGCCAAACTTAATTTCTATTCCAAAGCCCCACTCTTCTTGGGGGCAGAAATGAAATCTCAAGAAACTCACAATACTCCTGTCTCCTCGGCATTGCCCGAATATTCTTCTGGGGGCTTATGAAGCCTTGAGTGGTGGGGTATACTCGGCCTTGGCTCTGTAGCCTTTCCAGGCATGTGGCCTCTGAGACGTCCTGGTTCCTGAGCATTCTGTGGTCCCTCTGCCATCCAGGTCATAGCTGGGGCACCTGGCCTGCACCTAAGGTTTGCCCACTCTTTGGGGAATGGTGGGCCATGCCTCTGTTGAGTGTGGGGGAAAGATTCCTTTCTTTGCCAGGCTCAGCTAGGAGAAACAAGTCAGGATCCTTCTCGCAGCAAAGTCACACAGACTAATGGAGTGGGCACTGTGCTGCACAGAGGACGGGCAGGGCTGGGAGGGCCACTTGGGGTCATGTCCACTCTCCCAGACTCCACTTGGGAAAGGGGAAGGGCCTCCCTGGCCCCCAGATTCCACTGGAGTCTGGGGGCTTCATTGCTGAATGGTGCTTTGCCTGAGGTGGGTCAAGGACAAACCCAATCTCCAAGCCCCATTCTTCTAGGCCTTCTATCAGACCAGAGCCTTTGTAAGTCAAAATCTAAGAAGGTGGCCCCATTGTTTCTGTGTCATATTGCCCCAGGCAGCGAGTGCCACAGGTCTCAAGTGTGGGGCAGGGTCTGTGGTCACAGGAAACAACAGAAGAAACTTCCACTGTTATCTTGTAGTTTTATGTTGCCTCCTTTCTGCAACTCTGTCCCAGAGTCAGTCCTCAGCATGGAGGCGACCATGACTTTTCTCCCCGCTTCCTTCCTCCCTCTCTCCCTGCTCCTGGGTTTTTTTTTTTTTTTTTTTTTCTTTTCTTCCTCAGGCTCCAATTGTGGCCGCAGCCGCCTAGCTGGGAAGCTGGGAGCCCGCGCTGACAGGTTCAGTGGGCCGTGTAGGGCCAGGGGCGCTCATCGCTGGCATTATTACTAATCATCACACAGCATGGCTGCTGCTCCTTCCCTCCTCCCCTGCTCATTTCCTCTGGGGTCTTCAGTTTGTCAAAGCCACAGAGGGAAAACAGACCCTGTGTGCTTTTCTGCATTCCCATAGGCAGGTGGGTATGGCTGTAGCCCCCAGGCAGTAAGAGTTTGGATGGAAGCTGCAACCACCACAAGCACCGGCCAGAGGGCCAGGACCCACGGGACCTCCCCTTCGCATTTGTCCCTTGGTTCTAAGAAGTTAGACCATACCTGTGAGTCCCCAGTGAATTGTAGCCTCCCAGAGAAACAGTGGTAGAAAAAATAAGTTACAGTAGAGCAGGAGGGCTTGGAGCCAGAAAGGGAGTGTGGGATCTGGAGTCAGACCATCAAGTTCAAAGCCAGCTCTACCACTTCTTGCTGTGTGACTTTGGGCAGGTCACTTAACCTCTCTGTGCTTTGGTTGCCTCCTCTATAAAATGGGGGATGATGAGGATACCTACCTTACTGAAATGAGTAATGGGACCAGGAACAAACCGGCACATAGTAAAAAATCCACGGACAGTAGCTACCATTGTTAAGGCAATGGTTATATAATCTAAGGAGACTAAAGGAGGGGAGTGATTAAGGAGATTATGGATCCATATTCTGCACATACTTTAGAAATTCTGCCCTGATTTCTGTGCTCATTGCCCCAGCCATTTCAGTGTCACACGACTCTGGCAATGGCAACTGTCCAGCGTCACCCCGCCCCATCTCAGTCCTACTCTGCCCCTGACTCTACCCTCCACTACCTCCAGCCCTGTGCCTTTCTCCACCCTGCTTCCACTCTGACCTGTGCCCTCATAGCCTGATCTAGGCCCCTGACCTTGCTGAGTCCAAACACTTGCTTCTCCCAGGACTTTTGGTGGGAGCCATCCTGGCCAGAGTCATAGGCTGTTTTTCTCAGCAGCAGAGCTAGAGTAGTCATTCCCACTCATTCTTGGTGAAGTCTGGGGTGCTATCGTGAGTTGCTTATCTGCCCTTTGCCCTCTTAGACTGTGAGTCCCCCAAGCAAGTGAGCATAAACTTCTGCAGCCCCAGAGATCAGCTCAGGGTGTGATGGAACAGGAGGCACTCACTAACTTGTGACTGAATGAACAAGTGAGTGAGTGAATGCAGTTTAGTGAGGAGGTTAACAAAGACCAGCACTCATTTAATCCTTACAACAGCCCTAAGAAATAGGTGCAATTATTTACACCCATTTTACAGATGTTGACACTGAAGTTCAGACAAGTTTAAGTCAGGCAGCTAAGAAATGACTGTATAAAATCCCTTAGAATCTTTCCCCCTGTCGTACGGAGTTTCTTAACTAGACGTCCACGGATGTGCTCCATGTGGGAGAGTTGTAAACTCCATAAAATTTTATGCAAGGTGTGAGTGTATGTGTACCCATGCATGGCTACTTTGGGGGAGAAGGTTCACAGGTTTCATTGGATATTTAAATGTTTATTTGAACATATTTAAATCTACCTCCCTCTCCACCCTTCCTCCTTCTACCCAGCCTTCCATACACCCGCAGAAAGCCTTCTGATCAATTTCACGAAGTACTTACCTTGCGCCTGGCCTAAGGAGGGCACCCATGACTTCTCAGGACACATTATGTATGTTGCTTTAGATAATTGAAAGCCAACATGCTCTGGAATGTCCTCCCCCCTCGTTGGATCTGGGTAACTTGGAAGTGCTTTGCTGCCAGTGTCTGGGCTGCGTGGGTGGCTGCACTCTGTCTGAACTCATTTCAGCCCCTGGTAGAGAGACTGTTCCAGCACTGGAGCATGAAGGGGGAACCCTTGGGGCAGTGCAGCCATCAGGACATCAAAGACAGAGCCTGTGACCTGGCTTTCAAGAATGAGTTTTGCTCCCTGAAAGGTCACACTCAACCTTGACAGATAAGGTCATTGTCGATGCATTAAGGATGTGGCCTCAGAGAGACAATTCCCCAGCCCAGGTCCTATTCCAAGATCTTTTCTTCCTCCTGGGAAGGGGGTGAAGAAGTTGTTTACAAAAAAGACTAGAAGGGGAAACTGAGGAATGGAGTTAGCATTTTCTGGGCCAGGACTGTTCTAGGCGAGAGACCCCTGCCAGGCATGTTTGTAATCATGATCACTTTCAGCCTCACCCTGCAACTGAGGCTGGCGGAATTATTCTGCTTGCAGATTGCTGAAACTGAAGCTCTCCCAGGTCAAATAACTTGCTTGAGGTCACCCAACAAACCCAGCATTTGCAACCTGATCTCCTTGACTTGAAAACTGTATCTAACTCCCTGCCTTCTGAGGTTCTATACTCAGTTGTGACATAACTTTGTAGTTTGCAAAAGGTTCATCCTACTGGCTTTGAGCATCCCCTCCCCACCCCACCTCATCCCAAACTCATCTGTCCCCTCCTCCTGGCCAGTCTGGTCACAGTTTGTAATGGTAAGAGGATCTGATAGCCTTTGGTCCTAGCCTGCCAACTCCCTGAAGGCAGAGACTCCTGCCTCTTTTTGTTCATTATTTAGAATGGTGCCTAGCAGGTGGATCATGCTTAATAAGTATTTGTTGATTGAATGAATAATTAAATAAGGCCCAGAACAAATAATAATAAAGGACATTTGTGACTGCTTTGCAGGGGAACAAAGTATTTTCCCTTTACTTTATCTGACCCAATCCTCACACCACCCTTGAAAGGACTTTGTTCGTGTTTCAGAGAGAAGTAGCCCAGGCCCAGAGGTACATTTGGTAAGAGAAGTGGGACTTGATCCCAGGGCTAAATGATGGTACCCTTTCCCCTATCCCGCTGATCTCAGCGTGAGTGTTTGCAGAACACTTGGGATGTCCTGCCTGGGTCTGGGCGAGCCATGGTGGATGGGGGCAGGGTAGAGGGGTGCCTGCTTTGCTTTCTAAAAACTCAGGATCTATTTGAGGAGGCCAGACTTATGCATGCAGAACATTTGGGAAATGGTACAAGACAGCAGCTAGCATAGTGCTGAATTGCACATAATCAGGTGCCAACCACATTCCCTTCCTTAACTAATCTGAGTCTTTTAATACCAGATGGGGACCCTGAGAATAGACTTCCTATGAAACAGATGAAGAGCAAAGATGGAAGCCAAGGGGAAGGGCTGTGGCTGACTCATTTCTATACCCCTCTAACCCAGCACGATACCTGGCCCACAGCAACAGTGACAGTGGCAGTCCGCCCTCCGTAACTGGCCACACTGTGTGCTGGGCACCTACCAAGGGCCTTACATCACCTCCAAGCCCTCACAGCAGCACTATAAGGTAGGTACTAATGTAATCCACAGAAGGTGAAAGTAGGGTGCAGAGAAGGTACTCCTCAGGCTCCAGGTCACACAGTTAAAAAGCAGCAAAATCAAGACTTGAACCCCCATCTAGCAGCACCACCAGATCCACGCTTTTAATCTGACACTGCTGCTTCCACGGGTGGTGGGAACTTACTGAATTTCCCAGCCGGCAAGGATGGAAAGAAACAGGGGTGAGTGAGCACATGACAGTAGGGGGAGGGAACATGGCTTGTGTGTTACACAGACAAGCACGGGCATGCTTTCAAAAGGATCCCTGCAGGTCTCTGACCATTTCACCCCTTCTTCCCTGAACAGCCTTCCAGGAATACCCTAAGGAGTGCTACACGGGTGCTTATGTCAGAGGAAAGGGAAGGTCTTGCCTCCAGAGCTTTCTGAGGGCATGGACAGGCGCCGTGGGTGTGTATTACTCAGCTTGGGCTGCTATTACACAATGGCACAGACTGGGAGGCTTAAACAACAGAAATGTATCTTTTCACAGTTCTGGAGACTGAAAGTCCAAGATCAAGGTGCCAGCAGGGTGGGTGTCTGGTGAGAGCTCTCCCCTTGGGTTACAGATGGCTGCCTTCTGCTCCCTGTGTGCTCACAAGGCCTTTCCTTAGTCATGTGTGCAGGGGTTGGGGGAACTCTCTGATGTCTGTTCTTATAAGACATTATGGACACTAATCCCCTAGGATCAAGACCCCACCCTTGTGACCTCATTTAGCCTTAATTAGGTCCCATCTCCAAATACAACCACACTCAGGGTTAGAGCTTCAACATATGCACTTTGAGGAGACACAGACATTCAGCCCATAAGAGCGTGGATGAGGGAGGGATAAGACCTGGACATAGGGCATGAATCAGGTCACCTTCAAGAGTAGAAGGAGCCACAGCCAGTGAAGCCCCAGCTGGACAGGGCTGGCAAGATGGCCTCGGTGAGTACATGTTGGGGACAGCAGGACAAACTGCCCACGTGATACTCTGCTCTCTGTGGCGAGTCTCCAAGAAGCAGGAGCGGGTCTGCTGTCTTCTGTCTCTTCTCCCTCATACTTGACGTGCATTTTTCCCTAGACGCATTCTTTGTGAGACTTTCCTGGGCAATGTCTGCCGCATCATACAGTGCATGTGTGTGTCCATTTATCTATAGATAATGCCTACCACACAGGGTATCACCAGGAATAAGTGAGCTATTGTGAGTGTAAATATCTGGTACATGGTTGACATATGAATGAATAAATATTTGTTGAATAAATGAATCTTTACTTAGAGGAGTGTGCTTCTTCCTTTGAAGAGCTAGGACGATCTGGTAATCACCAGTTTTTACTTAATAATTGGTTCGTTGAGCAAAGAAAATTCATTCATTCATTCATTCATTCACTCAGCACAGATTGACTGCACCCCTGTTAGAAATGAGGGGTTAAGTAGACAGTGAGGAGCTAAATCAGTAGTGGTCCCTGCTCCCAAGGTACTCTCCACGCAGAGGGAGACACAGACAGGAAAGGCACAATGAGAACCAAGGAAATGAGTTTTCTGATGGGCACAAAGGCCCGAGTGCCGCAGGAACCCCTGAGGCAAGCACCAGTTCAGGGCCAGGAAGGTATTCCTGGAGCAAGTGATACTTGAATTAGGTGGTCCAGGATGTGAGGGGTGAAAGGGGTGAGGGACATCCTAGGCAGCAGGAACAGCACGTGCAAAAGCCCTGAAGCACAACCCTAGAGGGCACCAGTGAGGTTCTGTGTGGCTGGGGCCCTGCAGGGAGCACCAGAGAGCAAGGTGATTGGGAGATGAAGTCAGGTCACAAAAGGGCCTCATAATGCATGCTCCTCAGTTTGGAGTTTATCTTGGTGGCTTGACTTTATTCTCACGGCTCAGAGGCAGCCAGTCGGAAACTCCTCCAGGGGTACTTTACTATCTCTGATCTGTAAAATGGAGCAATTCATCTCCACTCTGCCTCTTCATACAGTCACAGGGAAGAAGAAGAAATGCAAGAGTAGCATTCTAGTCTTCTGTAAACTCTCAAGTGCTGGTTCTCGTCTGCAGGTAGTGTAGAGATGAGCAGGTGCCTGAGGGTCCAGGGGCACTAGAAGGCTGCACCACCCTCTCCCTGGCAGAGCTCTCTCCTCTGTTCCTTGAGTCCTGGCCATCCTGATGGGTCCTCTCCTGACCCGTGGCTTCAACCCCACCCCCACCCCCACCCCCACCCTTCTTTCCAGCAGGGAGCACAGGCAGGAGGCAGGGGGCCAGCCTCTACCAATCCTATTCATCAGCCAGGACTCTAGGCCTCATGGACACAGACAGATAAATCCTGGCACTTACAAGAGCTGAAGCTTTGAATCTGGTGGGACCCAGAAGAGATCTCCCCAGCTCAGGACCCCCAGCGTCCCCACCTGCCAACAAGAGGTGGTGACAGAGCCCTGCACTCCAAGTTCTAATCCCATATTCTGCTAAGTCACTTCAGGCAAATCCTTTACCCTTGGTAAACCTCAGTTTCTCGCTACAGTAATGATTAGACATGACCTGTCTAACTTCACGGGGCATGGGATGGTGTGTGTTATACACAGCACAGGGGACTGCAAATGACAGGGACAGATGTTATTAAGTACACCTTCCCTGTTGCACAGAATATGACATGTGTTTGGATCTGAGAAAGAATTAAGCGCTGAATAGGTAAAGAAAATTACTCAGGGTCCCTGGCCAAGACTCAGGCCACCTTTGTCCCTGAAGGGGCAGCTAATGGGCTGGAGTGACAGGAAATAGCTCCTGAGGCGCCCTCTATCCTTGAGGTATGACTATATGCCCGTGCAGCTTTGAGCCTGCATAAATGTGGGTAATCGTGATGCCATTTTGCATTGCTGTGTGCACGTCTCTGTGCCTCTGTGGTCGTGTGTCTGGATCTTGTGTGGGGTCCTGAGGATGCACCTGAGGGTATTATGGGCTGAGTGCGTCTGTGTGTATAACACAGTAATGTCAAAGTGGGACTTGTGGGACTGTGCCCATAGTTTTGTGTAAGTATGTGTGTTTTGGTGAGGCCATGTGTTGCGGGACACTGTGATGTGCAAGCATAGTGTGTGGTGGAAACTGAGGCGGCTCCTGCATGGAACGAGGGTGCCTCCTCCTCAGGCTTCCAGGGAGCAGACTGCATTTCAGCACCACAGAGAGCTGAGGAGAACCCACAAGAGTGAACCCACACTTTGCCCTTTTGCATGAGACACAGATAGCCGTTGGAGTTCTGCGTGGTCTGGAGGGAAAACTCACAGCAGGGAGGCTGTTTCTTAAATTCAGCCTTTACCCCCACAGCACTAACTCTCAGCCTGCCCTGTAGCTGATGGCTAAGAAATTTTTGGGGGAGGGGGACGCAGGAGGAGGTAGAAGGATGAAGGAGGGACAGAAAGAGGGGAGAAATGAAAAAGAAAAGGCAAGGCCCACAGGGGCTCCTCTGCCCCTCTCCCCCAATTTTCCATCAGTAGAGGGTGGCCCTGGCCAGGAGCAGGAGGGTCCCTTCCTCGCATGACAACCCAATTGGATGTATGTTTTTCATCTCTCCCTGGGTGGGGCAGACTTTCTCCTCATCCCGTGAATTCAGGTGGTGGGTTAAATAAGATTTCCCTTGAAGTCAAATGAAATAGCGGATCACACGCAGGAACACACACACGCGCGCGCACACACACACACACAGGCACACGTTCTCTCGGGGAGCAATCTGCGGCCGCCCCCTGAACCCCACCCATCAGCCAGGTGCCTACCTCGGTCTGTGCGCCCAGGGGTGCAGCCCCGGAGGGGCGCACGGCCCCGCAGCTGCGGGCGCGCAGGGCGGTGGGCAGCGACGCGGGCAGCGGGCACCCCTCGTGGGCCCGGCCCCCCGCCCCGCCCCTCCGGGGTTACCCGCCGGCCACTCCGCGCGCCACAGACTCGCCCGGAGCGCGGGCAGGCGGGCCGGCGGGCGCGCGGCTCCGCTTCGCGCGGTCC